>NW_024081964.1:0-89879 GCF_003009895.1 Hyaena hyaena | reverse complement strand
GGGTGTTATGCTGAGCGAAATAAGTCAGGCAGAGAAGGACAAATACCATATGTTTGCACGTATAGGAGGATTAGGAGGAACTTGACGGAGGACCAAGGGGGAGAAGAAGGGCGGAAATGGTGGGGGAAAGGGAGAGAGGCAAACCATGAGAGACTCTTGAATGCTGACAAAAACTGAGGACTGATGGATGTGGGGGGGAGGGGGGATGGGCATGGAGGAGGGCACTTGTGGGGATGAGCACTGGGTGTTATGTGGAAACTAATTTGACAATAAACTATTTGTAAAAAAAAAAAAAAAAAACACCTTTTCCCAGGGAATTTATAAGTAGCAGCTGTTAAGGCTCTAAGACTACTGGACACCACGTGCCTCTGAAGTCTCAAGTGCAGGCAAGTTCAAGACACATGCAATAAATAGTAAGCGTTCAAAAATATTTTTTGAATACGGGAATGAAGATGAAAATGTAACATGATGCATGAAAGGAAATACTAATCTAGAGTTGGATACGGCTGGTTTAATTAATCACTTGGTTCATTTAAAAAAAAAAAAAAGTTGAACGAAGCACTTAGAAGCCTAAGTCTTTACATTCGATTAAATCATGCCTGACAATGATGGATATTCTGAGTAAATAGAATAAGAGACTCCATCCTTTCCCATGTGCCTGTGGGTAAAAAGGCAGAAAGGAGCCACACAAATTACAGGTGTGGGAAACGCAGTCCAAAATTTCTTGTGACATCTCTCCCTAGAGAATACCTCAAGCGTCCTGATAGCACGAGAGGTACCCAGTACCCCCCATGACACAGATCGGTGCCCAGGAGTGTAAAAAGCTCTAAAAAGGCAAATCTGTAACCCAAACTCCTAAAGTAATATTAGAAAGAATCAGAAATGCAGGAGTCTATACACACCCAAACCCAGGCTTTCTGCCCCTTTCCAGAAGCATGAGGAAGCTCAGGTCGGCTGGAGAATCTTCAGCTAATGGGGCTCCTCCCCAGCGTGACTGACACACGTGTGCTTTTCCAGAGGGGAGCACTCTTCTGCTGTCAGCTTCACCATGGAGAGGAGGAGCCCAGCTCCTCGTGCTCCTCATGCCACTCTCCCCGCGTCTGCTCACCCCTCACTACGAGTGAGCTAATATTATAATGGAACATTTGGGGAAGATCCAGAAGAACACATCTGAGCACCGGTTTTTAGTTTCCTGTTTCAGCCCAAACCGGAAAGTCAGAAGAATCCTCGCAGGGAGAGAAGGCTGCCTAATTGTGTTGAAGGTAGTGCGGCAAAGCCTCCCAGAGACTTAACTGTATAAAAAACATTTTTTTAATGTTTTTATTTCTTTTTGAGAGAGACAGGCAGAGTGTGAGCAGGTGAGGGTCAGAGAGAGAGGGAGACCAGAAACTGAAGCAGGCTCCAGGCTCTGAGCTGTTAGCAGAGAGCCTGACACGGGGCTTGAACACACAAACTGTGAGATTGTGACCTAAGCGAAGTCGGACGCTTAGCCAACTGAGCCACACAGGTGCCCTGAGACTTAACTGTTTAAAAGAATGTCCCCAACAGGCCTTCCCTGGGCACTCTGTGTACAAAGGAGTCAACGCCTTTGGAATATTAAGCAGAGGCCAAAGCCTTTGCAGGCTGCCCACGGTAGGCTGCTCCTTCCAGGGGCCCCAGGACCCATGGCTGCTTGGTGACACGGGTCTTGGCTAAGACACCTGAGAAGATCTTTCTTCCCTATTCCTTTTTTCTTTGCCAACTCCCCAAGAGAGGGGCTCCCCAGAGCCAGCGGTGACCCACCTCCTCTCAGACATCGCCGGGTCAGCCACGGAAAACAAGTCCCAGGATCCAAAGGACCAGGATGGGATAAGAAAACCCCTCGCATTTTCTTCTCCAATAAGAGCCATGAGTCCCCCTTTACCTTCAATTCCATCAATGTCCCTTCGAAATGTCAGAAACTAACTTGAAATCATTTTTCCAAGGCTCAGGTCCTCCTGCCAAGAAAAAAGTTAAGTGTGAAAACATAAAAGAAGAATGTTTCTGCAGGATTTAAAATGACATACAAAGAAATCCATGTTGGGGGTGCCTGGGTGGTTCAGTTGGGTAAGCGTCTGACTTCAGCTCAGGTCATGATCTCACAGTTCCTGGGTTCGAGCCCTGTGTTGGGCTCTCTGCTGACAGCTCAGAACCTGCCGCCTGCTTCACATTCTGTATCTCCCTCTCTCTCTGCCCCGCCCCTGCTTGTGCTCAGTCTCTCTCTATTAAAAATGAATAAATGTTAAAAATGAAAAAAAAAAAAAAAAGAAATGCATGTTGGGGTTTTTTTTTCTTTCCACAACTTCAATTTGTATTTTTCCCCTCCTAATTGAAATTAATTTCCCTTGCTGTTTTGTGTTACAAAACACCTGGATGGGGTTATTATTCTGGAAAGGTAATTATAAAATTAGGAGGCTAACCACGAAGCAGAGTTCCTAAATCGCAGGTGGCAACGGTACCGAACACCGACAACAGGGAAAACACTCGCAAATGCAGGCTAAATGCGCTTGCAAAGAAAACCCAGCAGTACCGCAAACCAGGTGATGTCTGCAGGCTTGCATTGTCGAAGAGAATGTGCTGGACACTGATACATGGTCCAGATCTTGCAGTAGGACTAACCGATGCATTCCTCCGCCTGCTTGGAGTGGTCTTGGTGGACCGCCCTCAGCAGACAGCCCCTGTGGCCATTGCCTTGCCCAAGGTCACGCCTGCCTCTGTGAGCAGCTAGCTCCACTGACTGATTCTCCAGGGTCTTTTCACCCCAATTTTGGGACAACTGCAAAGGGTCAGCCCAGCTCCAGAGCTCCCTGTGGAACCATCCTGAGAGTTCCATCAAGAATACATCAAGTCAGCTTCTCCCTCTGCCCAGGCCTGCTGCCTTCCCTTCCCTTCCCTTCTGTAGGTATGGATCCCAAGAACACATCCTAAGAAGCCTCGTGAATGCTTAGTTTCGGGGTTGGCTTCCAAGAGAATCCAACCTACCGTGGAGGGTAAAAGAAGTTGGATTCAAAAGAAAAAATTGGTCTTGGGTGGCTCAGTCAGTTAAGTATCCGACTTTGGCTCAGGTTATGATCTCCTAGTCTGTGGGTCCAAGCCCTGAGTCTGGCTCTGCGCTGACAGCTCAGAGCCTGGAGCCTGCTTCAGATTCTGTGTCTCCCTCTCTATCTGCCCCTCCCCCGCTCTCGCTCTCTCTCTCTTTCAAAAATAAATAACATTAAAACAAAATTTTTTAAAAAATTGGTCTTGAATTCATTGTGCCTTCCAGTCAAGTGAACACTAACCCACTTCTTCCATTGTTAAGGCTTTAAGATCCACTACTATCAGCTCATTGGTACTCAATAACTTCCCACATTAGTCCTAGCCTAAAGTCCAAGAAAAAAAATTGATGATAATCCCAGGAAGTAATGAGAGAAAGTTAATTTGGCAGCATTTATTAATAGCCTCAAAAACATTCACATTTTTGACCCAGTAAATTACACTTTTCTAATTCCCAAAATTACTGGAGGTGGCTTACAAAACTGCTTATTATTCAGCAAACCAAACTACATGAATAATGTGTGTCAAAATGAAGACAATATAAAGGCAGAGCTAAGGTGAGTCCAAAAAAGTGGCCATAGGTCGAACCAGAGTAAGGCCTTTAGAGGTCCCCATCCCCATGTAAGTGAGTTAACGAAAGCAATATGAGACCACACACAAAATATGCATCCGCACTGAAATAAAAATGTCTTTTTCCCTAGATTTCCTATAAGTAAAAGTCTCCATAGGTACATGGAAAATGAAAAAGTATAGCAATAAACGCGTGGGGCATCTAATTGTGTATTTGAACTGCCTGTTGGGTAATCCAGACTGCAGAGGTTTTATACGATTGTTGAAGATGACCCGACAGTCTGGCTTCAGGAAGAACTCTGGCGAGTTAAGCAATACTGTCTATAATCAACGGACAACAACATGGCGCCTGAGAAGTGAAGCTGCTCATGGGATTGCGGCCTGAGAAGAAGCCTCCTGGGGAGGTGGTATCGGCGAGCTACAGAGAACATACTCCTATCCTGCCAGTTTCTAGACCATCCCCTTCCCCCAGGAAGTGGAGAGCAGTATTCCAAATCCAATTCATAAAAAGGCATTTTAAAAGGCCCAGAACAAGTTGGTCTGCACTCTGGTAGGTTGGTCCAGCGAGATCCAAGGATAAAATGGAGGTCTAAAGGAGTGGAAGGCCTATCTATGCTACTTTAACAAAATACCAAGACTGGGTGGCTTAAACAAACAAACATTTGTCTCTCAGAGGCTGGAAAGTCTGAGATCAAGATGCTAACACATTTGATTCTTGAAAAGGGCCCTCTTCCTGGCTTGCAAATGGCTGCCTTCTCACTGCGTCCCCACATGGCACAGATAAAGGGGTCCGGTTTCTCTTTGTCTTCTTATATAGGCACTAAACCCATCATGGGGACTCTACTCCCAAAACCTCATCTAATTGTAACAACATCCCAAAGGCCCCACCTCCAAATACCATCACATTGGGAGCTAGGATTTCAATACATGAATTTTGGAGGGACACAAACATTCAGTCTATAACAATATGCTTCAAGCAATCCTCTGAAGGTTATTCTCTACACCAGACCTTTGACAGGAATTGGGCTGCTGAATTTGTAATTATATTCTCTGCCAAACAGCAGGGAGCAAAATACTGTCTGTTTAGACCGACCCCTGTGCATGGACATCTATGACATGCAGGGAGGCTTGGGGACTCAAAGGGGCAGAGCCACCTGGCCAAGAAAGGGTTCTCCTCAGAAGGAATTTTTCTAGCACAAGGATGAGTGGACAATCAAGGTCTTTACATATTCGGTCATGGAGTTCTGTGTCACTGGAATTCCTAGTCTAAAAAATCTTTCCAAGCAGGAATTACAAATATTTAAACATAGAAAACATAGACTTCTTTAAAAAAAAAAATGTTTAAGACATCAGTAAAGCACCGATAACCCCTAGAATATCAAATTTTTAGTTCTAGGAATACATCCTTCTAAAAATCATTCTAAATGTCATAAAATGCATAAGTGTTTTAGGCTTTAATTAGACACGTCTAAATGTCTAAAATGCCATAAAACACAAAATCTCTACTATGGGTTCTTTATAATGGAAGCTACATGAATGACCTTTGGTAGAGGAACACTTAAGTAAGTAAAGTACTGTCACTTAATGACTAGTAAAGAAGAATAGTCAACAACAAATATTAATCACTAATTATGTTCAAATGTTTAGTAAAAAAGTTACAATGAAAATTGCACTTACTTCAGGGAATATAACTGTGCTTTAAAAGCTAACAAAAAGCCACACACATAAAAATGACTAGAAGGAGGGCACCATGATGGCTCAGTCATTTAAGCATCTGATTCTTTATTTCAGCTCAGGTCATGATCTTACGGTTCATGGGTTCGAGCCCTGTGACAGGCTCTGTGCTGACAGCTTGGAATTCTCTCTCTCTTTCTCTCTCTCTCTGCCCCTACCCTTCTCTCTCTCAAAATAAATAAATAAACATTTTAAAAAATGGCTAGAAGGATATATATAAAATGATGATAATGTTTGATAAGAATCATTGTATTCTTTTTCATTTATTTTTGACAAAAAATTATATTATCTCTCTTAAACTTTTATTGTAAAAATATTTATGTGATCAGTTTGCAAAGGAGAAAACAAAGCAAGATGTGGAAATATTCAAAAGGCCTGAAAGATTCCCAGAATTTCCAAAATGGCATCCAAAGAGGACGACAATGTAGAAATCAGGACTGGACTTGCTGATCAACCATGCTTGGCTCCCGTGCCTGGATAGGCCACCACCACCACGAAAGAGCCACACTCAAGCGAGAGCTCACATGCTGACCAAGGCAGGAGGCTTCCTTCCCAAAAAAATCTGATCCGAACTCAGTGGGTCCAGGAGTCTTATTTCATTTCCTAAGTCAGTGCCTGAATGGAACCACTACTGCATGAGGGGCTCACCAAAGCCCCCATCCTTCAAGGACAAAAATGCAGTAACTATAGAAGAAAAAAATGACAAATGAAAAGGGCAGGTCTCGCTTCCCCTGTGTGAAATCTCACAGCAATTTCTGGAATGGAAGTGGTGCTGCCTCTAATTTCCCCTGGGGAGCCTGAAGCTGGAATGAAGTCCTTGTCCCTACAAAAACCCAACTGCCTCCCAGCCATGGAGGTCTATTTTCAAAACCAAAATTCATAACCTGTGTGTTTGACTGTTGGGGCGGAACATTTGAAATCACAGCTGTTCTGAGCAAGCAGGGCTTTTGCTTCACTGCCCCTTCCTTCCCTGGCAGGCGGGGTGCCTCCGCCCAGCACCCTAGAGTGAGCTCCTGGGAGCTGCGTTTCTCAGAACCCTCTAGAAAACATAAAAGGACAAAATAGTTTTTAATTTGTTCTAGGTCGGAGACATTGAGTAAAGTAAAGTGTACATGCCAAAATGGTAGAGCCTGTAAATATTTTATTGGTTTGTTCGGATGAAGCAGAATGGTGGAGAGAGAGCAGTTTCAGGGAGTGCTGGCTGAGACTTGTGTGGGCCACAGTTATGGCTGCCGCGGGGCGCTGTGAAGGAGGCAAGGAACTCCGGAGATCCTTGAAATGCCTCCTTCGGGCTGAATTTTAGAGGCAAGTGGCATGTTGTAAGCGATACTTCTACAGGCGTCCCAGTTTTACATCTAGGGTTCTCCTACGAACAATCTATCTGTCGGAGGCCACGCAGGCTCCGACAGGTCCAGGAGTCCCTGAAGGATGGACGGTGTCGGCGAAAGAGAATGAGAGAGCCCCGAGATTCTTTCTGATCACCAGGCAGCCATCTCTGTCCTGTCGGGGGTTTTTTTGTCTTTATTTAAAGGTTCAGCAACAACATGAAGTCAGAGAAAGGAATTTCTACAATGGGAGGCCTTTTGCAATAACAAGTTTTTGATATTCTGCAGAATTATCCCAGTCATACTGAATTTACAACCAAGGAATTAACAGGATGCTCTTAGTGAAAAGCAGGATAATATATAGGTTAAGTTGTATGTAGATAAGCTAGGAGTCATTCTGTCTGGCTCTCAATAGGATGAATGTTTCTGAATTGGTTTGTGTGTGGAAACCATCATGGGGGCCCTGAATGTATCTGTCTTTGCACCTGGGTTTATGTTTTAGCTACTCTTATCTATCCTCATCCAGTTGCCAGTGTAAGGGAGGGTGTTTGTGGAATGTAGGCCTTGAGGAAGGGACTGCTATGCCTCACCAATTAGCAAAGATATATGTAGTAACTATGTTCTGCCCTGAAATAGGTTCTTTGTCTCATGGCCAGGCTCAATTGTAACTCTTGTGTTCTTAACCCCCTAAGTCTTGGATCTGCAAGGCCCATAGGAAGAGCCTTTTGACAATCATCCACAGAGCTTTCATCTAAAATCTCTCTTGCAAAGGCAGGAATATGCTTTTCGTTATGAGGTATCTGTATTCAGAATATTGGTCTGATATGGAATATTGTGAGGCCTGGTCAATACCAGCACAAGATGAGCCAGTAGTAGCAGAAGGAGATACCAGTTTTCATTTCTCATGGCAGGAGCTGCAAACACTGCCATTTCCTTGCTGTGACTGCCATCCAGAGAGGCTGGTGCGGCTCCCGGCATCTATCCCCTTGCTCCCAAGCCTCTCCAAACCACTGTCTGAGAAGGCAGCCTTGGTGTTAGTTTCTTTGACTCAGCCTTAGGTCTTTTTCGTGATGTAAATCCCATGGGTTCGGTACTAGCTTAAGCTGTCACAAGCCCCTTTGTTGTGTGTCCCCCGTAAGCTTCCTGAATCATGCTTTGTGAGGGGGAAGCGGAGGTAAAATGAGGACACTGAGTGCCTGAGAGTATGGTGGAGAGAGAATCACGAGGCAGATTCAGGGTCCTCCCGGAGGGCGGATGGGTCAGGCCGAGGATGCTGGGCTCCATCACCCACCTCCCTCCCTCATACCAGCAATGGAAGGACAGCTGGGCTCCATCACCCACGTCTGCAAAGACTCCGTGCTGCTCCCTTCAAACCCTGAAGGAACATCTACATCAGGAGCAAAGCAAACAGGGGACAACTAAGAAAACCTCTTGTGATTCTGGAGCGGATCAGTGACGAGGGTCCCTTCCCCAAAGGATTGAGCTGGGCAGGACTAGATGGGGGCCTGGGGGGTAGCGCAGCCTTTCCTGGGATCCCATTGTCACAGGCCCACATACTCACAGTCAAGCATGAGGACGTGTGTGAACTAAGCAGCCATAAACTCAACTGCCCATGAGGGAAGGCATCACCCTCATTCACTCACCACTACCTCCCCATCACAGGGCTCAGTGTGGAGTAGCAGCCGTGGAATGTCTTGTGGGAGAAAAGAATAAGCATGTGGCCATCAGGGTTGATTATGATCTCGCTGTGCTTCCCTGTGGCCCCTATATACCCTCCAGAAGCTGCTGGTGTTGGAGAAAATAGACGATCTTTGCAGAACATAAGTCTGCCCTTATGTACAAGGAGACACTAAGTCATTTTTTTGGGAGGGGAAGGCGTATTAGAGAAACTCGGGAAGTACAATGTAGAGTTACAGGGACAGGCTGATGGCACAGACCTTGCCCCAAGCCCAACATGGGGCCTGCAGCCGTCAGCGGACAACCCCGCTCTCAAGGCTGCCCCAGAAAGTGTCCTCGAGGTTCTGGTCTCCCACTCTCTCCAGGGTCACCCCTAAAGCCATCCACCAGCACCCCAGTGATGTTCTGTAAAGTTCACTCAAGACTTTGCCTTTTTTGTGTTTTCCCAATTTTCTGTAATAGGCCAACACCAGTTTTATAATGGGAAAGGCCCACTATATTTTAAATTGTTTAAAATAAATTCAGGTTTTCTAAGGTGAAAGAGAAACTTTGCTCCAGCCTTGCTGCTCAGAGCTGTGAAACCATGGGTTTATTTTGGCACCATGAACACCCACTCCAAGTCCCATATGGCTTGTGCGGAAGTAAATGCATTCTACTTCTTTAAAGGGCTGTACACAGTTTCACTCTGCATTTCAAACAGAAATATAAACTTGTCACTCTTCGTAAGGGAAAGAAAAAAAAAAAACACCATCTATTCAGGATCCATAGAGCTAAACTTCTCTTTCTCCTTGGGACATGGGAATCATTTTTTAAGGCACGGGCCATCTATTTTCCAAACTCCTTCAATCCTACCCAACTGGGGCCATTTACAAATTTGTAAAATGCCCAAGGGTCGCTCTCCGTGTTCCCCTTATGCACCCGTCTCCCTTCTGATGCCTTCTGTATTCTTTCATTGAGCAAGTACCATTTCCCAACCACCAGGCTAGGCTCTGGAGATGTGCATGGAACAAACCAATCAAAAACTCCCCAATCCTGATGGAGCCCATGTTAGAAAGAAAGGAAGCTTCCCAGAGATACATCCTCTGGCATGCTCAAAGTCAGAAGGCAGCTGGGCAAGAGCCAGATCCGGTCAAGGGGGCTGGGGACTCGGAGGAAATCCTCACCCAAAACACTGTGTCTCCCAGGGAGGTATCTCAGGGCCAGAGGTTTCCACCAGGGCTAGTTTCGGGGGCAACCAGTCTTTCACACACACAGTGACTCCTTTCCAGGCCAGCTAAGCCCAGACGTTAAGTCTCCCCCAAAGCAAGGGCACCAAGACTTCATTTCTGAAAACGTTCACAATTTCTCTTTCAAAAGAAGGATCAAAGCATTATAGAACCAGAACCTTGCCTGACGTCTTCACATTAATTTCATAATTTATTTTTTTCTTTTTCTTTTTCTTTTTTTTTTTTCTTTAACTGTTTACTTATTTTGGTAGAGAGAGAGTGAGAATCCCAAGCAGGCTCTACGCTGTCAGCACAGACATCAATGGGACCAAACCCACCAACTGTGAGATCTTGACCCAAGCCAAAATCAAGAGTGGGACGCTTAACGGACTGAGCCACCCAGGAGCCCCTATTTTTTTTTTTTCCTTTTCATAAACCACATGAGGTTAAGAACCCTAAACCTTTTCATTCTCAGGGCCTCCAAAACTACTCTGGCCGTGGCCTTGACTTCATAGTGCCCTGCCTGTGTGTCACCGTCTGCTCTGAAGTGTACAGTTGATATGTCCAATCGCGGACATGGAAAGTATAATTCTTTCCTTTCCACATGTCCAGACCACCCCCTCCCCAGCTTAAGCTTTGCCCTGAGCCTGATGGGGAGCGCTGCCTGTTCTCCAGCCTTCAGTGGGGCCCCTTTATACCCCTCTCCCCCTCAAAGTCCCTCCTCTAAGGAGCTTACATCCTGGTTGTTTCCATTTGCATGCAAATCTTAAACAAATAGCTTGCCTAGAATAAATTTGGCCTTTAAAATACACAGACACCCCCCCACACACACATTTTCTCCCCGTCTCTCTGCCTCACGCCCTCTTCCTCCTCCAAACACCTTTCTCTCCATCTTTTCCTCCTTGATACACACGCGCCTCCCACGCGCGCCACCCCCACACCTGAGCGGTCCCCTGGGGTGAACCGTCCTCTGGAAGCCCTTGCTGCCCCTCCCCCCTGCCCACCCACAACTAGTCCAGGTTCTCTGTCTTTCTGCACTTGAACTTCTCAAGCCCGTGTGCTGCTCTCCTGGAGTCACCACCCACTCATTCCTTACCCCCCCCCATGCAGGCTGCCCCCTCCACCCCACAGTCACGAAAACGAGGCCCCATCTATAAAATCACCTTTGTTTAATCTCTGATCTGATACTTTAAAAAAATCTTTTTTAAGTTTATTTATTTGAGAGAGAGAGAGAGAGCACAAACAGGGGAGGGACAGAGAGAGAGAGAATCCCAAACAGGCTTCCCATGGTCAGCACAGAGCCCGCCGTGGGGCTCAAATGCACGAACCTCGAGATCATGACCTGAGCTGAAATCAAACTGAGCCCCCCGTCCCGTGCCCCTCTCTCTGATAATTCCAACACTACCTCTAATAAAGACAGTAGGTTCTATATATTGGGCTCTTCAGCTGTTCCAGGTGGGATGCCAAGGCTTTCATGTTCATCATCTTTAATCTCCAACAATTCCATGAACCAGGGGTGAAAGGGGCCCACTTCAGAAGAGCTGGGGCCTCCTTCCCGCGAACCCAGAAGCGCCTTGACCAGTAGAATACAGGGGACGGCCAGCGGTGCCAGCTGCCAGGCCTCGGACCCCACAGTCTCTACTTCCTGTCCCCTGGAACGCTGGCTCCTGGAGGTGTGAGCTGCACGATAGAGAAGAAGGCCCGGGGAGACCACACCGAGAGGCCCCGAGGCGTCGCGCAGAGAAGGCTCCCCGGCCGCGCGCAGCCCATCCAGCTGGGTCCCGGGCCTCCTGGAACACAGACAGGCTGTCCCCCTCGGTCCTGCCCAAGTGACAGATTCACAAGTAAAACAAACGAGGGTTCGCCTGTTAGGACAGAAAGTCCCGAGGACTTTGTCCTGCAGCAACAGGTAACCGAACACGGGGATTGCTGCCACTGCCCTTACTTCACCGCTGAGAAATCGGGGACTCGGAGAGGTGAAGGTAGTGGCCCTAGGTCACCCAGCTCATCTGCACACGAGCCCCGCCCCTGCGCACAGACGCTCCCGTTGAACCTTTCCCTCTTTTCAGCCACTCTCCTCTGCTGGTGTGCTGCACCTCAAGGTGGTGGTTCGGGTGCAGACGAAGCAAGACAGCGCATGTGAAGTATGTGGCACTGGGTCATACCTAATATGCGGATAAAAGATTTGCAAACAAACGCTGTTCTGGCCCTTTCTGATGGCCCACTGTCCCTTGGAAATCTGAGTCTAGTGACAGGCAATGTAGGTGACAATTCAGGTGCGTATCCTGCTCTCAGCTAGATCCCACCCCCTCTACTGCCAACACATCTGCTGAGCGGGTCTGTTCTCAGCACACAGACAAGACTTCAAAGTCTCATCTTCGTCAGACCAGAGCCCTTCTATCTGGCCTGTTTCTCCAAGTGGCAGTACCAATCTGCCCATTTGCGTGCATAAAAAGAAAGCAAACAAGCTCTTATATTTAGCCTTGACATCACCCCCAGGCCCCTTTCGTACCTTCTGTGGGGAAGTCGATTCCTCTCTGTCTGTCCGTCCATGGCTACCACAGAGCTCAAGGCCACCTTCACACCCATCTGGGGTGCCTGGGTCTCCACGCCCCTCTCTCTGCCTGGCCAAATCCAGTCCCTTCTCAGTGCCACACAAATAGTCTTCCTAAAGTGTAAGGTTTCAACCTGGTGGCTGTCCTCTAAAATTCCCATTAACTATAGGTTCAAGTTCACAGCCCACAGCTTATTGACTCCAATATGTGGGCCCCTCCTACCTCACTGCCCACCTTATCACCTGCCACTCCTACTGCATCCACGAGGCCGTCTACCTGCTTGCACCTCGCCGCTCAGCCTACCCTACAACCTCAGGGAATGTCTTGTGCCTGATCTCACTCATTTTGCCATTTGGCTTACACCGTCTCACATTGTTAATTAACTGGGTCACAAGTTCATGTCTTCTCTTTCTAGACAGACTGCAACTCGTGGGTTTCTCAACACAGCATCAGCATCTCCCACAAAAGAACTATGTGGACAGCAGATGGTCACTATTAAATGAAATGAAAATGAAACACCCCATTCTTACTCTTGCTGTAACCCCTGGTCTTTCTTACTTAGGGATGTGAAATAAGTGTGTGAATGTTCGTGCATCTGGTCCAGACACAGACAGCTGTGTAGCTGGGAGATTTCTCAGGTGTTTTGCTGGAGGTGCTGGGTTGACTTTGAAGCATGCTTTGGAAAGAAGGATGGTGTGCTGTTGCTTTTGAACCATTATGCCATCTCAAGGGTAAAGTGGTTATCATTGGGAAACAAAATGCCTCAACAGGGATACAGAACAGTAATCAAGGGAACCTCTGTAAGATACGCTGGAGGGAAGAATCCTCAAAGGCAATTTTGGCAAAATCTCTTACCTGCAGAGTATGTGAGCTTACTAGCGTCTCTTCCTAAGTCCTTGTTCAGTGTTACAGGGCTGATAGCTTGAAATCAGCCACAATGGGAGTATTTAGAGAACAAATGCCCAAAACCAGGACTATTTTATTCAGAATGCCAGTTGTTACACAATTACCAACACAACGTGGACAGCCCAGTACCACTATATGGCACAGCATGGGCACTCCATGGAAAGGACTGAATGAACGATTTGAAAACAGAATGAATGTGTGAATGAGGACTATTGTTCCAAGGCAGGGACAACACCTCCAAGTAACTCTATTCCCACTGGTGTCCTGGTGCACTTGGCCCTTTTGAGGGCAATCACTTCATCCAACGATCAGACCATCGAAAACCGAAGTCCTCAATTCCACACACAAATGCAGTGTCATTTCATATCCCAGTGAAAACACAGCTACCTGGCATTACTGTGGAATAGGCATTCCAGATTATTTTTAACAGCCCTTTGGAGGCTGAGGATGTATCCTTGGGTGAAATTTCACACCGGAGGGGGCCAGGTAAATAAGACAAATGTGTGGGGCGGGCCCTTGAGAGCCCAATCAGAATGCACATGATGCACACAGAGGCGTTCAAAGTCAGAAACCTATTGTTGAATCGATCATGGCATTGACCAAACACGAAGCATCCATGGGCCTTACTGAGCCGGCCAGAAACCCCTGCAGCCTTGGAGGTGACTTCAGGCTATTTGCCAAACATTCTCATTTCACTTTCTTCAAAGCCCTGCTCTTCTTCCACCAACACTGCCAAATCTGGTCTCCGGGCTTTCTTCATTTCCTGTTCCTCTGCTCTTCTCTTCCCTTTTCCCTTTGTCTCCCATTGTCCTTCTCACATCCCTCAGCACTTAAGAAAATGAAATCAGAACCACAGAGGTCTCCCCATTGATTGGAAACAAGGTGAGGATCCTTGTGACTACATTCCTATTCAAGATTGTACTGGGGATTTTAACTAGCTCAAAAGTACAAGAGACAAAAATAAAAGGAATAAATATAAAGATGGAAGAAATAATATATTTCATATGCATTGTTCACAAGTGCTATGATTGGAAAAATAATCTTTGAATTTTAGAATTACTAAATGAATTTAGCCAGATTACTAGTTAAAGGTCAATATTCAATGTATTTATTGATGCCAAAAACAATTAAAAAACAGAATTTTCAATGTTGCCATTTCTAATAGTACCAAAAAACACTAAATATCTAGGAATAAATCAAAAGACATATGTGACTCATGCTGTCTCTCTCTCTCCTAGAAATAAATAAAAACATTAAAAAAAAAAATGGGGGGGCGCCTGGGTGGCTTAGTCAGTTAAGTGTCCGACTTTCGCTTAGGTCATGATCTCGCGGTTCGTGGGTTCGAGCCCCGCATGGGGCTCTGTGCTGACTGCCAGCTCAGAGCCTAGAGCCTGTTTCGGTCTGTGACTCCCTCTCTCTCTGACCCTCCCCTGCTCACGCTGTCTCTCTCTCTCTCTCCTAGAAATAAATAAAAAACATTAAAAAAAAAAAGACATTTGTGATACCTTTAACAGAAAAGTCTAAACATTACTGAGAGAAATTAAAGAAGCCCTAAAGAAATGGAGGTATATTCCATGCTCACGGATTAGAAACTTCAATATTGTAAGATACAATCCTTATCAAAATTTCAGTGTGTGTGTGTGTGTGTGAAAATTGACAGATTGATTCTAAAATTTATGTGAAAAAACAAAGGACCAAAAGTAGCCAAGCTAGTCTTGAAGAACAAAGATGGAGAATGTATACAGTAGATGTCAAAATTTATCATAAAGCTACAATAATGAAGATAGAGCAGTATTTGTATAAAGATAGAAAATAGACCAGTGGAATTAGAAACATACAGCAATAAATAGTCTAGAAACAGGCCTATGACAGAGGTGTGGTAGGAGAGCAGGGGAGAAAACACATTTTCAATAAATGGTGCTGGGTCAGTTGGATATCCATATGGGGAACAAAATAAATCATGACCATACCATAGAGAAAATTCCAGGTGGATTAGAGATCCAAATGTAAAAGGTAAAACAATGTCTACATTGATATCTACTCCATAAAGGATCCCCACACTGGCCTCCATGAATCAGATGTTCTCCTTTAGTTTCCTTTCCATGCAGCCAACCAAGTGATCTTAAGTCATAAACTGAATCATATTAGGCTATATTCAATAGTTCCCCAATGCTCTAAAAATAAAGACTAAAATACTTGGAATGGCTTATAAGCTTTATGCAATCTGGCCTCTGCCACGTTCTTGAGCCTCATCTGCCTGTTTTCCTCCTTTCTCATTCACCTTATAGCCTGACTTCTTTCATCCCTCAAATACACAAAACCCTATTCTACCGCATGGACTTTACACCTGCTGTTTCCTCTGACTGGAATGCTCTTCTCTCTGTCTTCCTCAACTCTTAGCTTAACTGATTCTTTTTCCTCCTTTGAAAGTTAGCTAAAACACCATTTCCACAGAGGGATCTTCCCTAAACTTCCCATCTAAAACAGGTTACCCTACTATACTCCTTTACAGCTTCCCAAATTTTTCTTTAATTGTCCTTTCGGTTCTATGTCTGGTATTCCTTAGCAGACGATTAGCACCATGAGGACAGGGACTGGGTCCTTTTTGATCACCATTGCGCTCCCAGTGCCTTGCACAGTGCCAACGTTACCCTACATGCTGAGTATATATGTGTCAATTAAGTCAATAGGTCCTATCATTCTTATTCTGGAATAAGGTAAAAGGTAGAATTGGTGACAATTAGTTACAATTAATTCAATTTAGCCATGAGGGACAGAAAACACAAAACAATGTCTCAAGACAGATGTGACTTTCTCTCTCATATAAAAACAGTCAAAAGATAAGTCTTTTCCCAACCTTACAGCCATATATATGTATTTCTCATTCACATGGTAGTATATTGGCTGCTATGACTTTGCTCCATATCTTTTCTTGGGCCAGGAGTCCTGTTGGGGACACACTGTCTTATGACACAAATAAGGAGCAAGAGAACTGGGGAAATGAGCAATGCTTTTAAAACTTCTGATGGGGGAGGGGGAGCGCCTGGGTGGCTCAGTCGGTTAAGAGTCCAACTTCAGCTCAGGTCATGATCTCACAGTTTGTGGGTTTGAGCCCCGCATTGGGCTCTGTGCTGACAGCTCAGAGCCTGGAGCCTGCTTCAGATTCTGTCTCCCTCTCTCTCTGACCCTCCCCTGCTCATGCTGTCTCTCTCTCTCTCTCAGAAATAAATAAAACATTAAATAAATTAAATAAATAAATAAATAAACAAACTTCCGATTGGGGACACCTGGGTGGCTCAGTCAGTTAAGCATCTGACCCTTGATTTCAGCTCAGGTTATGAGCTCACAGTGGTAGAATCTAGCCCCATACTGTTTGGGATTCTCTCTCCCTTTCTCCCTTTTTTCTTGGGGCGCCCAGGTGGCTCAGTCGGTTAAATCCGACTTTGGCTCAGGTCATGATCTCATGGTTCATGGCTTCAAGCCCCGTGTTGGGGTCTGTGCTGACAGTTCAGATCTTGGAGCCTGCTTTGGATTCTACATCTCCTTCTCCCTCTGCTCCTTTCCCACTCATGCTCTGTCTCTCTCAAAAATAAAATAAACATTAAAAAACACATTAAAAATTTTTTCTTTTAAAAAAAGCTTCTGATTGGATGTGGCATAGATCACTCTGCTCATATCTCATTGGCCAAAACAAGTCACATACTTAGGCCTAAAAATAAAGTAGGGAGGGACACATGAGTGGCTCAGTCAGTTGAGCATCTGGCTATTGATTTTGGCCCAGGTCATGATCCCAGGGTCATGGAATCAAGGCCAAAGTGAGGCTCTGCCTTGGGTTTCTCTCTCTTCCCCTCTCTCTGCCCCTCACATGCTCGCACACATGCACACACACTCTCTCTCTCAAAAACTATAGAGAGGTGTTGCTAATCACATGTCAATGAGTGGGAATAAATGATTCTCCTGCAGGTAAGCGGGGAGTGAATAATCAAGAACACTGACCATAGAAAGTTTCATAAAGGCATCAGGGGCCCAAGATTCATATCCACCCTCAGCATATGGTTTCTATTCCACTTTGCAACATGGTTGCATTGTATCAGCCATCACATCTAGATCCCAATAAGCAAGAATGGGGGAGGGGGGGTAGCATACGCCCTCCCTTTCTCTTCTGCCCCATTGACCAGAATGCAGTCATATTGATAGGTTTGGAAGAGGCCAGAAAATGTAATCTTTACTGCTGGAAGTCACATGCCCAATTAAAAACTAAGGGTCTAGAACTAAGGAGGAAGAATTCAGAGCAGATGTTCTGGAACAATTAGCCTCTCTGCTACAGAATCCACCACTCTCTTATAGAAATCCCATGGTTTGTGAAGGAAATAACCATCCTTCTAGTGGGGCCAGCAGAAAAGCCCCCAACTCAGAAAGCCAAACAAATCACATTTAATACACATTTAAATTTGGGGCACCTGGGTGGCTCAGTCAGTTAAGTGTCCAACTCTTGATTTCAGCTCAGGTCATGATCTAATGGTTCATGACATCGAGCCCTGCATTGAGCTCTGTCAGCACAGAGCCTGCTTGGGGTTCTCTGTCTGTCTTTTGGCCCCTCCCCCCACTCACACACTCTCTCAAAATAAATAAACATTTAAAATATCATCATAAACACCTATTATGTTCTCAAACTCATAATAACTAGAGAATCAGACGTGAACCCTTCCCTCAAGAAGCTCACTTTCCTATGATCCTATCTGTCTCAGTTAGCTATCGCTACATAACAAATCACCCCACCACTTAGTGCTTTAAAATTTTTTTAAATGTTTTTTTTGTTTATTTCTGAGAAAGAGAAACAATGTGAGCAGGGGAGGGTCAGAGAGAGAAGGAGATACAGAATCTGAAGCAGGCTCTAGGGTCTGAGCTAGCCCTCAGCAGAGCCCCACACGGGGCTCAAACCCACAAACTGTGTGATCATGATGTGAGCCAAAGTCGGATGCTTAACCGACTGAGCCACCCAAGTGCCCCTCAGTGCTTTAAAACAATCAGTGTTTATTATTGCTCATGAGTTTCCAGGTTGTATAAGTGGTTCTGCAGAGCCGACCAGGCTTAGCTGTGCTCACTCATATCTGCTGTCAGCCGCTGAGGAAAGCTTTGTTCATCTCTGAAAGCCTTATCTGAGACATTTAGACTCACCTGGTCCTGGTCCACATTATCTCTCACCCTCCAGGAGACTAGCTTGGCACGATCACACTGGTAGAGGATGGAACCCCAAGAGAGGTGAATGTGCAAAACTTTTTGAGGCCTCTGTTCAAAACCAGCAACAGTCATCTCCACCAAATTCTACCAGCAGAGCAAATCACAATGCCAGCCTAGATTCAGAGCTACAGAAATTAACTTCATCTCTCGATAAGAGGAGTTGCAAAGTCACTTTGTGAAGGGCACAGACGCAGATAGACTTAGATAAGAGGCATGTGGAAGCGATCTCCCACAGCGCCATATTTCTTCATTTTAAAGGTCTTCCACCATTAGACCATATTAGAATAAAAAGCCTTGTCTGCCCCTATAGGAACCAATTGTTTTTTAAATTTTTCCTGTTCTTTATATAACAGTTACCAGGATTCTCTGGAGAATTATAGAACAACAAAAAAAAATTGGAATCGTTGTCATGTGAAGAGTGACCTCCTATTCAGGAACAAAATACACTGGAGTGGAACTAATGATTTCTTTTGGAAGTCACTTAGATATTTCAACCAAGACCATTATGTTTCACGAGGGACCAGTTTTCAAGTTCATACATTTTATGCATGCTTATTAAACATATTTTATTCATGTACATATATATAAGTAACCATAGTCAGTATAACAGTACAAATATACAATCAATATAAAAGCCAAAGGAATAAACAGAAAATCGATCTCTGGTGCTAAACCTTGGCCAAAATAACTATTGATAAGACTCCAGACTAAAGAGCAATGTTTGAGTTCAAGATATACTTTGTTGCTATAAAATTCCTATTAAAGTTGGCATCCATAATGAAATATTCACTCCAGTTTCAAGGCTGGGGTAATCATTTTTCCAGAAACCATTTAAACACTAAGATTAGCAGGCCCAGGACAACTGCCCTATATATAAACATTCCAGAAACAACTCTCTACCCTGTCTCTGTTTCTCCCTGTGTCACATCATCATCATTTTTGACAAATAATCTATTGACTGTAGGGGCGCCTGGGTGGCTTAGTCGGTTAAGTGTCCGACTTTCGCTTAGGTCATGATCTCGCGGTTCGTGGGTTCGAGCCCCGCGTCGGGCTCTGTGCTGGCTGCCAGCTCGGAGCCTGGAGCCTGTTTTCAGTCTGTGACTCCCTCTCTCTCTGGCCCTCCCCTGCTTGCGCTGTCTCTCTCTCTCTCTCTCCTAGAAATAAATAAAACATTAAAAAAAATAATCTATTGATTGTAAAGGACAAAGACAATACAAAAATTTTAAACCTGTAAAGGGTGAAGTCTGTTTAGAGAAATGACTGGCTTCTGGGCACAAGCAGTAGGAGGAGAGTACATTCCAGAAGGAACAAAGTTGCCCAGAGGAAGTCAAGAGAATACCGGTATTTGCAGGCTAACCTCCAATACAGTGCCCAAAGTGCCCCAAATCGGAAGTCACTTAAAACAGAGAAATGGAAGTTTGGGGAAAGACTTCACAAGTCACCTACAGTAGCCAGACCTAGGGACTTGCCTGGACCCCTTCTCCTAGCTGTCCTGATGTGGGCTGGGCATGCACCACCCCCTACACCCATCCTTCTTTGCAAACATGAGTTAAAATGCTGCCTGGTTCGTTATTCGCAATAATGATCCAATTTGTCCACATAACCTTTGGGGAGCAGCTTTCCATCCCACACCAGTCGTGAACCTAGCCGTGTGACTTGCTTTAGCAAATGAGACAAAGCAAATGCAGTGCAGGTCGAGGCTTGCGAAACACTTTCTCGCCAAAACTTGTTCTTTGCTCCTCTCGCCACCAGATAAACCAGCCCCGGCTCGCCTCCTGGGGTATGACAGACACCCCCCCACACACACACAGTCACCCCCATTGTCCCAACTAAGAGCCAGCCGATGGCCAGATATGTTAATAAGACCATACAAAACCAGTCAAGGTCCAGCTGACCCACCAACTAACCACAGGCTCATGAGCAAACTCAGAAAGTCAATCTGGGTCAGAATAAACTTACAGGACCGTGAGTTTCAACAAACAAACAAACAAACAGAGGTTATTGTTTTAAGCTAAAAAGTTCTGGGGTGGTTTGTTATGCAGCAAAGGCTAACCGATACAGATGGTTAAGTTGTGTCATAGGCCACCCATCCATGAGGGGACACCCACCACTCTATTGCCCGTGCAGCTGGGCACAGCTGGGATGGAGGTCCAGTCGGGCGTTTACAGTGGATGAAGGGGTTTGGGGTTGATTCTCCACAAGCCCAGTTGTGACAGAACTCACCGCCGTTACACACGGCTGCTCACCTGTGCTCCTTCACCCTTTTCGGCCACATCGTAGATCTCCCAGATGCATCTCTAAGTCCACCACATGAATGGGGCTGAGAGGAGTCGTTTTAGCTGCCTGGGGAATTGGACCTTCCGACCATCCCTTCACTCGAGCCCTGAGAGCAGGCCCAGCCACGTCTTACCACCGGGTACACAGCAGGAGCCTCCCCTACTCGTGGTGTCTGGCAAGCTCACACATTGCTTCTTCGCTGACTGCATTTAGTCCTTGCTGACCACACGGCTGAGACGGCACTCACAAGCTCTCACCTGAGCTCAGACCTGCCATGGCACCAAGTCCCCTAGTCATTCTCTGGCCACCAGTCTGGCCCCTCCTTCTTCCCAAGGTTCCACCTCTGCCAAGTGCACCATGGGGTAGGACACCTTCCTCAACAAATCCTGGCCAGAAACCCATGTTCAGCATCATCATTTGCTGTGGTCTTCAAGTTCGTGTCATTTCCCAGTTAGTTCCTGAATTGAGTTCTGCTTGCCCAGCCTGCTTCTCTCAGCCCTAAGCTCTGCCTACCTGACCCTAAATTGATGTTGATTCCTGATTGCTCTCTTTCTTTGGTATTGACGTAACCCCTGACCCTGAGCTTGTACCCATCCTAATTCATACAACCAGAACTTTTTCAACAGGAAGCTTTTAAGAAGACTGACCCACCATACCTCCCCACTTATTTCACACCATGGCCCAAATTAAAAATGAGAGCATTCCGCATCTCCATGGGACCTGGGGGGAAATCATTGCCTTCCTCCATAAATATAAAAACAATTAAAACATGAAGTGTCAGGGAAGATACCAAGTATGATTGTATATAAATAAACTTCCAAGAGTTTTTAGGCAGGAAATGGCTCGCTTAATTCCTGATTGAGGCAATTTAGTGATGTTCTTTCCAAACTCTCGATGGTCAACAAGGATAAAAAATCTTCGTTCATCCAGGGATTCATACAAGTTCACACACATGATGAAGAAAGCGGTAAAACTATTTCTTACAATTATTCAAAAACACTTTGAATTTCCAACAGTTGAAATTCCGTGTTAACAATCTGAGACCCTTCCCTTTTCTTCCATTGACAAATGTAGTATTGAGACTTCTTGGGACAGTGTGAATCGATTTCACATCCAGTTAAGCCTTTTCACACCAACCTAAAGGGCCTGATTGCACCTTGCACTCAAGTCATCAGCTTGGATTTCACCAAGGCACATCAGCTACGAACGGGAGAAGTAACTGATACCCACAGAGGCAGAGATTTGGGGCTCTGCCTGCCTCTATCCCCCTTGACAGCCCATACTCGAACTATGTACCATGGTTTCTGGGTTCCCGTGATGGGCAGGGAGCCCTATAGCCACATCCCCCATGACCACTGAGCATCCCACAGGGATTGGGGGTCTTACATATCTCACTATACTCTCACCACCAGAGCCCATCAAAAAACCCAGATAAAGCTACTAATGACCAAAGACAACCCACCCAGAGAATGAGTCACTCCAGTCCCTCTGCTGGGCTATCTTGAGGGCACCCCTGACAACCACTGTGGCACAGCCAAATTCCAGGTGAGCCCACCCTACGCCTCTTGCTGTAATGACCTACTTGGAATACCACAGGCCTGGGCCAAATCCCGGCTGCCCCCTCACCCCCCCTCCAGTTATTGAATCTCTCTGAACCCACGTTCCTTCTTCCTGGAGATGGGCTACATGACACCTTCCATGCAACGATGTTTGCAAGAATTATTTGTTCCAGAGATGATTTGAGGTGGCAGTTGTAAAAGCTAAAGGAGATTATTGAGTCTAACATCCTCCTCTGCACATAGTAGACACTATGTGTTTATGCTCCCCTCTTCCCACCTCCCTTAATGTGGGAGCTGTAGGATTTAAACCTTCTCTATTAACATATGACACCACTGATTTATCAAATTAGCATAAAGGTTAACAGCACAGACCCTGAGGACAGACACATTTTGGTTTTAAATCCTAGCACCACCATTAAATTAAGCATTTGACCTTGGGAAAAAAAAACTTAATCTCTACCCTTAGTTTTCTTGTCTGTAAAATCAACTTAATGATAGTTTCCACATTTTGAGAATTTAATGATCTAAATACCACACAGCAATTTGCACAGTGCCAGGCATATGGTAAGGATCCATTCTATAAAAGTTTGCTATTGCCTTTTCACTGCTGTTAGTAGTCTCCTTTTTATTATTTTAATTATTAGCAAAACTGCAAAGAGATAAAGCAGAGAATGAGCACCTAAAGAAAAAGGAGCAAGAAGGGAAAAGTCACATACCCAAGCCATGCCCCATTTACCATTGTCCCCAAGGCCTGTTCTGGAAGCTTCTAGATGGCTCACACATCCCCCAAAGCAGTGACCTCAAATCTTGCTTTTGGGGACGAGCAAAGGTACTGGTGATTCAGATTCCCTCACCCCCTGCTTCAATCCTTCAATCGTTGGGTGCTGCAATTAGGGTAAAACCCTGGCCCAATCTCCCTGCTTTTTTTTTTTTTTTTTTTTTCACTAACCTTATCACTATACACAGTTATCTTACTTGTTTCCTTATGTTAGTTCTGTCTCTCCCCTCTAGGATGCAAGTTCCGAGATATCCATGCCCTTCTGGCTGTATCCAAGCCCCCGAAGTACCCTCCAAGTACCCTCAGAGGAGGTACTCAATATGGAAATTTTAAATAAGTGAATATTAATTAATATAACAATGATCCACTAAGAACTCTGGAAATTTAAAGCTTACACGCAGTTTTGCAGCTCGTTAATATCATCTCATTTTACCTAATGAACAGTACATGAATGAATGAATTTGTATGTCAACAAAGGAAAGGAAATTGTCAAAGACGGGAAAAGCCAGATGACTTTTCTGGATGACTTCGTGTTCCAAGTGCTAGTTTTCTCCCCATTTGATGGAAGGACCTAAAAACTTCTGGCCAGGATAAGCAAGCCAGCAGTGATCCAATCAGTGGCCTGGGTGACCTAAGCGAGAATCTGGGAACCAAGTCCTGGTTCAAGATTGACCACCAGCTGACTTTGAAACCTCAAACAAGTTGCATGTCTCCATGATCCTCATTCTTCATCCGAAAGCTGGAGCCCTAACCCACATTATTTCTGAAGTCCTTTCCCAACACTCATAAAATGATTGAAAGCTGCTCACTGTTTTCTGAAGGAACCCCACCCAGCGACCAGGAGTCTGGAGCCCCGCCTCACCACCTAACATTGTAGCCAGGTCTGGCTCCCCAGACCTGCAGTCTCCACTTAGAAATGGAGCTCTATCACTCGGGGAACCATCGGGGAACCATTGCCTCGAAATTAACCTATGTGTTTGTTTGTTTGTTTGTTTGGCTTGGTATTTCCTTTGTGTGGCTCTAAATACCACTGAAAAGGAAAAAAAGCCAAAGTCGGTGACAAAGTTTTCTTTCTCTCTGGTGGAGTGAAACTGTCTGCCTGTTTTTCGGCTGACCCAGAATTGCTAATTTTGCTGATTTCCTAGTGTAACTGCCTCCTCATTTACCACACAGTGGAGATCTGATTCCTTCCTACTGAGACAAGTAGTTTTGCCTGCTCCTTTGGGTTTTTAGTATTCTTCCAAATTATTCTGATTGATATAGACCTCCATCCATGCTAATTATGCATAGCTTCTCTTATAAAGTGTGGTTCCCATGGCAACAGCGAAGGGAGAACAGGTGTGCGGAAAGCTGTGATGTATTAAATGAGTTACCCTCTGCCTCTGCTAGGCAGATTGCTTTTCTCTGCGTTTATTTATAGCAGGCAGTAATTAATCTGTGTGAATCTCATGGCTGGGTGGTGGGGTGGGGGTGGGGAGAGGGATACAGAATGATTAACAAGAGTCCTAATTATCCTCATACCTTTGGATCTGAGAATTTCATCACCATCGGATCATTTCAAACTAGAATTGTTGAACTTTCACTTGAACGGAGACGCTGCTGCGTGGTGCTCGGGACTATCATCTGGGAAAAGGAGCATTCTGGCAGCTGCCGTGGTGCTCATGTGGGCACCTGCACCATGGCATTTCACAGAGGGCTCCAAAGCGGCCCTCCCTCCACCCCCAGGGCTCTCTCAAATGACCCATCAAGGTATAAAATTAGAGCAGGCCAATGACCCAGATCCCGGGGACAGCCCAGCCCCATGCGCTCTGCAGCAGAACTGTTCCCACAAAGTAGACAACAACAAGCAGGACAGCCACTTCCCTTGTCTGTGCCTCAATTTCCCTATCTGTAATATATTGGTGTTAAACCAGACGATCTCTCAGACTTTCTCGAGCCCCCAGTGGTTGCCACTGCTCTCTCAGACCGAGCTAAGCTTTGCTGCGGTGACCGAGAACCCCCAAACTGTAACCGCTGAAATGAAAGCTTCTCGGTCCCTCCCACTTTAGGTCAATCGTGGGTCGCTTGGAGGCTCTCCTGTGTCACCATCGCACTCAAGGACCAAGGCTGATGGCATAACCATGGAAAAAGTGCTCTGATGGGTCAACAAGTAACTGAGGATTGGCCAGGACTGGTCACAGGTCCCCGCCTAACTGCAGGGGGCTGAGCAGGGCAAGCTTGCCCGCCGGCAGAGAGCTGGAATTCTTGGTAAGCTACATCAACGGCTACAATGCAGCCCTTGGCATTACTGCCCAGGAACTCAATGTGCTCAAAAAAAAAGAAAAGGAGAAGGAGAAGGAGAAGGAGAAGGAGAAGGAGAAGGAGAAGGAGAAGGAGAAGGAGAAGGAGAAGGAGAAGGAGAAGGAGAAGGAGAAGGAGAAAAGAAAGGAAAGAAAGGAAAGAAAGGAAAGAAAGGAAAGAAAGGAAAGAAAGGAAAGAAAGGAAAGAAAGGAAAGAAAGGAAGAAAGGAAGAAAGGAAGAAAGGAAGAAAGGAAGAAAGGAAGGAAGAAAGAAAGAAAGAAAGAAAGAAAGAAAGAAAGAAAGAAAGAAAGAAAGAAAGAAAGAAAGAAATTCCGTGCTCTGGGTGGACTTCTGGGGTAACAATGACAACTTCAGAAACCGTAAGTAAAAATAGAGTGGGGAAATAGACCAAATAGGAAAGACTATATCAAAGTGATTGGAACAGTGAGCCATAAATAGATTTATTTTTCTTTCTTCTAGTTTCAAAACGGTGACAATGCCATCAGGTCGTACCTATAATTTAAAAGATTCATTTCTTTGGGGCGCCTGGGTGTCTCAGTTGGTTGAGCATCTGACTCTTGATTTCGGCTCAGGTCATGATCTTGCCACTTGCAAGTTCAAGCCCTGCACTGGGCTCCATGCTGACACTGAGGAGCCTGCTAGGGATTCTCTCTCCCTGTTTCTCTGACCCCCCGCCCCGGTCTTGCTCATGCTCTTGCGTGTGCTCTCTCTCGCTCTCTCTCTCTCAAAATAAATAAATAAAAGCTTTAAAGAAAGATTAATTTCTTTTAAGTCAGCGTATAAGTATTAATGTGGGCACAACGCTAGTCACTATGGGAAATGCAAAAATGATAAAGTCTGGTTCACCAATGACTGTTGTCAATGACAGATGCGTGTGTGGGGTGGCAGAGGGTGGAGCAAATTTACAACCCCCAAATTAACCGTCAAGGGTGAGGGTTTAGACAGAGGGGGGAAGAACAGTGGAAATGCTACAGAGGTGGACCAGCAGAAGCAGGAAAGGTGATCATTGAGGGAGAAATCACCGGCGGAGAAGGCAATCTGTGGAGAAAGGGGCTGGGTTCTATATGGGTCCTATCGATGCTCGGAAGTGAGAGAAAACACTGAGCCTGAAGCACACGTTCCAGCTGGATATGTAGACAAGCAACTCATCTGTGTCCAATGGCAGAGGAACCGTGGAAGTGCACGAGGTTCCCAAGGGAGAGAGGAAGACAAAAGAAGATACCCGTGGCCAGGGAGAGGGGAGCCAGGAGAGATCTCTGTCGTGGGAGCCACAGAAGGTGACAGGTTCATGAAGGGGGCCGCGGTGTTTTCAGGCTGCAGAAAGGTTAATGAAGATAAAGAACACGTAGAGCCTTTGGCTGGTGTGGTTCCAGAACTGCTTAAAAACAACGGAAGCAACTTTAGGAGAGCAGAGGAGAAGAGGGTCAGGTGGAAACCGCCGAGGCAGGGGTCACCGGTGTGGACATGGAAACACTGAATGTGGGTGGCTCTTTCTGAAAGTTTAGGACTTCAGGGAAGGCCGTGCCCGAAGAAGGGAGAGATGTGTTTGCAATGGGTGGGATAAGCCTTGGTGCGTGTCAGCAGAACGGGGGTGGGGTGGGGGGGGGATCCAGAAGATGAAAAGAATGGAAATGTTTTTGGGAATGTATACAGGGGGAAATGCGCATTTGAAAGGCTGGTATTCAAGCAAGCTTGACTTACGAAAACAGCAATTTCATAAGGTTCGATGGAATAAAAGAGCATTGAAAGCTAACTAGCTGCTCAGAAAAGAGAACGTTATCCAGATGCGTCTGGGACAAGTGCTGTGACAGACACACACCAAAGATGGTCCTACAGGCTCTGGAGATGCTGGTCCTTCTTCCAGAGAAGGTTAGGGAACAGACATGAAACGAATCATTTTGATTCACCACAGCAAGCGCCCTGTGTGCATCACTTTAGACAAAGAGGAAGCAGGTCCAGGAAGCCTGGAAGAACCCAGAAGGGCCAAGAGAATGCCCAGCAGGGCATCTGGTCAGTGCGGAGGGACAGACAGCACTACCGTCCGACTTCAGCTCAGGTCATGGTCTCACGGTCCATGGGTTTGAGCCCCCCCGTCGGGCTCTATGCTGACACCTCAGAGCCTGAAGCCTGTGTCTCCCTCTCTCTCTCTCTCTCTCTCTCGGCCCCTCCTCTGCTTGTATTCTCTCTCTCTCTCAAAAATAAATAAACTTTTTTTAAAAAGAAATTAAGGTAGAGATAAGGTGATTGGAACATGGAGGTCCTGTGAGTGATAGGAAGGAAGTTTGCAATAAACATTCACTAACACCACACTCTCAGTGGGGCCCAAAGATTCTATTCTCAAAGCTTCCACAGCATCTGTGACCCTCCATCTCAGCAGCTCTGATCAAAGCCACCTGGAAGGGGCTTGGGCGAGTGGCAGGAATAGGAACTAGTTGGAAGTGTTTTCATCCCCATGATCCTGGTGGTCAGACCCAGAGGGGCCATGTGTGCCTGTGAACAGGGTCCCGCACAATAGTTAAGAGGAAGGCTCCAGAGGCTAGCTGGCCCACTCCAAGTTACATTTCTTTTTTTAAAAAAATTTTTTTTTTAATGTTTTATTTATTTCTAGGAGAGAGAGAGAGACAGCGTGAGCAGGGGAGGGTCAGAGAGAGAGGGAGTCACAGACTGAAACAGGCTCCAGGCTCTGAGCTGGCCGTCAGCACAGAGCCCGACGCGGGGCTCGAACCCACGAACCGCGAGATCATGACCCAAGCGAAAGTCGGACGCTTAACCGACTAAGCCACCCAGGCACCCCCAAGTTACATTTCTTCCATTCACCGGCTGGGAAAGGAAGACAAAAGAAGCCTGTTGCCTCAGTTTCCACACTGGCCAAATGAGGATAATAATGCCACATACCGCAAAGGGTTGTTTTCAATATTAAGTGAGATGATAAACACAGACACGCATTTCCTGCAGTAAGTACTTAATAAGTGGTGGGTAACAGCAACAGACACGGTTATAGTCATATCAGCAGTAGGGCAAGAGCATGTGACACTCTGCCGCCTGCTCTTTGGGGACACAAGTTCTGATCTCCCTCCAGAACAGTAGCCCATGGACAAGCCAGGACACCCCAAGCATCAACAATGTAAGAAGGGAATGATCATAGCAGCACTTTCAACAATAGCCAAATCATGGAAAGAGCCTAAATGTCCATCAACTGACAAATGGATCAAGAAGACGTGGTTTGTCTATACAATGGAATACTACATGGCAATGAGAAAGAATGGAATCTGGCCATGTGTAGCAACATGGATGGAACTCAAGGGTGTTATGCTGAGTGAAATAAGTCAGGCAGAGAAGGGCGGATACCATATGTTTTCACTCATATGTGGAACAGGAGAAACTTAACAGAGGACCATGGGGAGGGGAAGGGGGAAAAATAGTTAAGGAGAGGGAGGGAGCAAACCATAAGGGATTATTGAATACTGAGAACAAACTGACGGTTGATAGGGGTGGAGGAAAGGGGAAAATGGGTGATGGGCATGGAGGAGGGCACTTGTGGGGGCAAGCACTAGGTGTTGTATGGAAACCAAATTGACAATAAACTATATTTTTAAAAAATAACAATAAAATACAACAATGGGGTTGAAAGAAGTAAAAACTTAATCCCCCCCCCAAAATAAAATAATGTATGGAAGGTGTGAGGTCCAATCACCAGCAGCGTGTCCTGCCCATATTTGTATTTTGGAATTCTCCCAGAAAGCATGGTAATGGAGTTCCTTCCTCTCCAGACAACTAAAAACCATAACGAATGGCCTGATCCTCCCATTCTATACTTCCTAAACTCCACTTGTCACTTCTGGTTTGGACTCGGCAAAAAGTACACGGAGGACTGGAGATGAATTGTCACCCCCAAAAGTCACAGAGTGTCCTTACTGGGGTGACACTGCTTCTGTCACCAGTAGGCAAGCAGAGACTTTGTACCCACGGAAAGGCCGGTGTGGTGCTCCACCCAGCAAACCCATCCAGACCCACATGAAAGTAACGACCAGAGGTGAGAGGCTGCCAAGGCGGAAAGACAAATCTGACCTCTGTTCTGTCGCCTCTGTGTACCCCGGACACCCCAGATCTCCTGCTCTTTCTGTAAGACCAGATTCGAGCCATCATCAAAGTCTTGCTTTGTAACTAAAACACACAGCAAGTGAGAGAGAGAGAGAGAGAGAAAGAGAGAGAGAGAGAGAGAGAAGCCCTCAGCAGCTCCCAGCCTGGGATCCCAGCCCTCGAGGTTCATCAAAGGAAGAATAATTGAGCTTCCTGGGGGCAGGGGGTAGGGGAGAAGGCATGTACTATTTCCAACTTTTTCAAAGCTTTTGTACAAGTGGTGTTTACTTATGATAAGACTGCACAGAACCCAAATATTCCCCCCTTTTTTTTTTTTTGAGAGAGAGAGAGAGAGAGAACCATAAGCAGGGGAGAGGGAGGGAGGGAATGAGACAGAAAAGAGGAGAGAGAGAGAAAATCTTAGGCAGGCTCCACGCTCAGCATGGAGCCCAATGTGGGGCTCATTCCCACGACCCTGGGACCATGACATGAGCCAAAATTAAGAGTCGTGCACACAAAAAACTGAGCCACCCAGCCACCCTCCTAAATATTTCTTTCTTTCTTTTTTTTTTATGTTTTATTTATTTCTAGGAGAGAGAGAGAGACAGCGTGAGCAGGGGAGGGTCAGAGAGAGAGGGAGTCACAGACTCTGAAACAGGCTCCAGGCTCTGAGCTGGCAGTCAGCACGGAGCCCGACGCGGGGCTCAAACCCACGAACCGCGAGATCATGACCTAAGCGAAAGTCGGACGCTTAACCGACTAAGCCACCCAGGCGCCCCCCCTCCTAAATATTTCTTAACCTAGGATCCATGAAGAGAGTGCTTAGAGCTTCCTTTTGGGTCTAAAAGGAAAACACTTTGCAGTAACTAAGTAAGAAGGTTCATCTTTTTTTTTTAATTGTTAAATGTTTATTTATTTATTTTAATTTTATTTTTGAGAGAGGCAGAGCATAAGCAGGGGAGGGGCAAAGTGAGAGAGAGGGAGACACAGAATCTGAAGCAGACTCTAGGATCTGAGCTGTCAGCACAGAGCCCGATGTGGGACTCGATCTCACGAGCCATGAGATCAAGAACTGAGCTGAAGCTGGACACCTAACCGACTGAGCCACCCAGGTGCCCCAGTAAGAAGCCTCATCTTAAGGTGAAGAAAGCAAAGCCCAGAGAGGTGAAGTGGGTTTTCCAAGGCCTCCCAGCTCCTTAGTTGTAGAATCGAGCCCAGCATCCACAGGTCTCTACACTCCCCTCAAAACCTTCTATTCCTCTGTACTGTTTCCCTTGAAGATGGAGTTACAACTCATGTGATAACAGCACTACCTACAATGCCTCTGTTACTCCCAAGCTTTGGGGAGTCGAGCAATGGAGCTGATAAAGTTTTGATATCCTAATAATCAAATAACATCAGGTAAAAAGGCACTAGAATCCCGCCACCACCACAGAGCAACTCTCATGGGGAGACACCGCTCAGATTGTTTGAATCTCTGACTCGGGTAGTTTTATTCCCATATCTTTTTTTATTTCTGAAATGACTTGGGAAAAAGTAATAAAGAACACCATAGCAATAAAAACAAAAGTAGACAATAAGGAACCGGTACATGCACCCTCTAAAAAGGAAACTTGACTTCAAAGCTAGCCTGGTTTGTGCTTTAAAAGAAAAAAAAAAGGGGGAGAGAAAAAAAAGGAGAAAATAAAATTCATGGACGATTTTAGCACAGAGTTTTAGCACAGAACGGGGAAACACGGAAAAAATATATCTCGATCTCAGTGGATTTCCCAAGCACCAAAAGAAACATCAAAAAATTATTAAATTCCCAATTACTGCCATCCGTACATATGTTTTTCACAGCTAGGAAACAAAGTTGAAAATCAACCAGGACAAGGGAGAGTATAGATGTACCTGAAGCCTTTACCAACCCACGGTGCCCAAAGGGGCTGAGCAATTGAAAAGCTGAGCTAACTGGGGAAGATTTCCCAGGGGAGAGTGGCTCCCTCAGAAGGTTCGTCTGCTATTACTCAGAGTCCCCTCGGGGCACCAGCGGTCTGGGGCCCAGGCTCAAAGCTTGTGTATTCTACACCAAGGGACCCTTGACTGACCAGAGTGGCTGGTACCCCCATCCCTCACTTCCCAAATCACTGACAGCTTGGGAGACTCCCAAGGATCACCTTCTTTTAGGTCTGTGCGTCCAGTGCCTAGACTGCAACAGGCCTAATAAAGATTGAGAACCTTCAGATAAAAAACCAAGGTCATGACAGGCTAAGTATTTGGGCCAAGGCCATCCTGACCCAGGTCTTGATTCCTTGTCCGGTGTTCTCTCTGCTGTTTCCACCTGCCTCTCCTCTTGGCTAAGGTCACACACACCCACGTCACACACCCAGATCATCGCCTTATATAAAGCACTGATTCTCCTTGAATTCAGCTCCCAGAACGAAAACTAACCAGGGGTGCATTGCTGGCGGTAATTCCCCTGCTTCTCTTCTTACCTCTTCACAATGTTATCCTGCAGCTCCTCCCAACGGGCTGGCCGCGGGACTTGCTCTGACCAATGGAAAGTGATGGAAGAGGCATTGAGGCCTGGCTGCTTCCGCCCTCTGTCTCAGAACCCATACGTGTGATGTGGACAAGCCCAGGTTAGCCTGGAGGCCCACCGCCCCCACCAAATCAGATGTGGGGGCTCAATTTCAGAATCAGAGAGGTTAAGCGGCTTTCCCAAGGGCAAACAGCAAGTGTAAAGCCAAAACTCGGTATAGAAAGCTTGCTTTGACTCCCCCTTACTGCTTCTTCCACTGCAACCTAAATAACAACAACAACAAAAAACACCACTTAATGAGGTTACACAAAGAGTATTGGATAAAAATAATAATAGGGGCACCTGGGTGGCTCAGTCGGTTAAGCGTCCAACTTCGGCTCAGGTCATGATCTCACGGTTCGTGGGTTCAAGCCCCATGTCGGGCTCTGTGCTAACAGCTCAGAGCCTGGAGCCTGTTTCAGATCCTGTGTCTCCCTCTCTCTCTGACCCTCCCCTGCTCAAGCTGTCTCTATCTCTCTGTCTCTCAAAAATAAATAAAACATAAAATTAATAATAATAATAATAATAAAGTCCCAAACAGGAGACTCTCACAATTAGCTCTACACTTTGCACTTGTCACCTGCATTCCAAGCCATTTACAGTCATTTACCAAATTCCCACTGTAATGACCTCCAATCCAAATCAAATCTTCCATGCTGCTCCACCATTTTGGCCCCTCCCACTCAAATCCAAATCAAGTCTTATATCCAAAACCAATCTCCTTGGTTTTGTTTTTGTTGTTGTTATTGTTATTTCGGGGGTGTTCTTCATCTTCCTCTTATATCCTGGCATGGATGGTGACAGAAAGACCCAAGTTCAAATCCCAACTCAGCTACTGAATTGGGATTCAGCTGTTGTAACATACCTAAGCCAAGGGCAGAATTTCCTGCAATGAAATGCACATCTCTTTGACCCAAACTTCCCTACAATTAATCTGCTGTCTAAAAATAGTTTCTACTAAGAAAGAGAGAGTGTGTGTTAGTCTAACCAGCATCTCTGGAGACATAGCCAGTGCGACTTCAGAAGGACAGTTCCTAAAAATGTATCTGCAAGTTACAGGATGTGGCTTTTCCAGAGGTGATACCTCAAGAAAAGCAAGGGGAGCTGCTGTGTTTCTGCAACTTATTATACTGTTTAATTAGCATTTGTCTGTCAAAGAAGCCGCTTAAGCTGCAGTTATCAAAAGGGCATAAATATCTCAGCATCAACACTTCTGCCCCAGAATTTAAATAGAACTAAAAAAAGAAAAAACACAGGAAAATGCCGGAGTGTGGTGGCTACCTCATCATCTGAGCTGGTGAGGTAGACAGAGAGCCCCCAGGCGCCAACCAGCCCAGGATAAAGGCACATAGTCGGCAGATGTATGTCTGGGGACCTTCTCCCACTACCACTAAGGCAATTAGTTTAATGTTCACTCTGTCGGCCCCTATTTTTCCTTAAAATGCATTATCTGATACATTCAGATTTTCTGCATCTTCCCCAGCCAGGACAATTCATAGGTGACAATAACAGATGATCATTTGCCTATGGTGACAACATTTTGCCTTTAGTAGCTATAGCAACAATAAACCAGCATGGCCATGGATGATTTGTTGATGTAGCACGGTTGCTGCTGATCCTTAGACAGGGAAGGGGACCATCTCTGTCCCACAGTGCACCACAAGCAAGGTCAGCCTACCGACAACTTGTCTTCTGGGTAACGTAGCAAAAGCTGCCCTCTTATTGGCTTTGCAGAGCTTCACCTTATAGACCACGTTTGAATAAGAACACAGTGACATTCTAGGTGGGAGGCAATGAGGATCCCAACCCCTGATGCTTCAGATTCAAAGACAGGACTATTCATTGGGATGTCCTCAGGGGCTCCAACCAAAACTCACAGTAGATCAATAAGACCTGAAATGAAATTTCCTCTGGAAAGGGAGAAGCCAATCTAGCACATTCATAAGGGAACACTGGTCCCCACACGGTTAGATCCAATACTGGGCATCCCTCCCCACAAGAACCAAGCACATTCATGTGCTTGTTGTCTACAGGTGTTTTGAACTACAAAGACAGAGATGGATAGTTGCAACAAAGATTATATGGACTGATAGGCCTAAAATATTTACTGCCTGGTCCATTCCGGGAAAAGTATGTGGACTTCTACTTTGGGGAATGGCGGCTGAGCTTATGATGTGACAGAGGAAGCTATAACTTTGGAGGCCAATCCTGGAGCACCATTAGGCACATACTGGCATCTGAACTATCAAAGACATGACTGCAGAGGGTCCAAAGTTGTACAGCTGCTGCGTGGCAGAGCTGGGACAAACTCATGTCCTTGCGATTCCCAAGCCTTTCAACCAAATGGATATTAACTACCTTTCAGCAAGGAAGGGCTGAGTACAAATGACTGCTACCAACTCAGGCTTGCATACTAGGTCTTCCTCTGGAGGGACGATGGGAGAGTCATCTTTTCTGAAGGATTTGCTCTCTGGATCCCCTTGTACCACTTTAAATTTGCAGCCCATAAAGCCTTTTGGGGTATGGTTGTGAAAGTCAAATCTTTTCAATAATTTTGCAAGACAAACCCCAACCAAGATGGCGAGCCAGTTATTGATTTGTTGCTTCTCAGCTCCAGATTCACCCTTCAATACCTGCTCTGGGATAATGGAACAGATTTGAAGCATTTCTCCTTTACAGTGAGTGCAGTGCTAAGGCTCGTCAATAGAGGGAATGATGGGACGTCAAAGCTTCCCTCCCTGATCAGCCTTGCTCTATTTTGCTTTTCCTAAACTCCACTGGTGCATGTGGATGGGACAATCAATGGCAACCTGACTCAACTGCGTTTCCAAAGCAGGCCGATCCCCACGGATCTCGAGCATCTGTCTCCCCCCAGAGATCACCTTCCCAAAGCCCTCTGGCTGCAGACACTGAGTGGCCCCAGCCTCCAGGCCACAGGGGCACCTCCCCAGCTCCCTCTGCACTCTTGACTCCCAACCTTGGCTCACACCCTCTGGGGTTGTTGCTGTTTGGCCAGTTATCGTATATGAGTTCCGACTCCTGCAACCCAGCAAAGTTCTCCATCATCCAGGGCACTCAATCAGAGCCTTAAGTGAGGTCTGAACACACCCTTCCATGCTTTTCCCTCCACAGGAATGTTTTAGAGTTCTTTTTCCATCATTACATGTACTATCTTATCATAGTTCAATACTTGTTTATATTAAACTTCCCCAGTGTTGAAATCACTGAATACAGTTATTGAATGAGGCCAGTTGAGAAGGCAAAGTCAGCCAGTGACAGGGATATGCTACTTGCTCTGAGAGATCACATGTTTTTCTTTGACTATCCCTTAGAATGGGGCTATGTATGTATCAAAAGCTATTGATTGCAGAATGAATGAATGAATGAATGAATGAATGAACGAATGAACCTATGATTAAGAAATAAAATGCAATAGGGGATGAAATGGGTAACTGCAAAAACAGAGGCCAGTCTGACACAGAACCTTGGGACATTTTATTGACACCATAAATCACTCTACACAACATCTCAACCCTGTTTCTAAAATGTAGTATTTTTTCTATGTGTATATAAGCTATGCCCATCTATATCAGAATATCTACTTCAATCCTTTTCAAATTCAGTTCCCTCTGTTCCCATAGCAACTCAGAGCCCGTAATAAACAATCAGCTTTTGTTAGAAGAGTTCTTAAAAGGAAGCTTTTGATGTTTTCCTTTAATACCCTTATTTTTCCATTATGAATATCTGGTAGTTCATAATGCACACCTCCATGAATTAGGTCACACAAGCTCTAGACGCTTCCAAGAGCCCAATGTTTTGGTGCTGAAATATACTTCAGTCCAATTGCGTCCGACCCCAACATCCAGTGACTGCATTCCAAAAGTCTTACTTGAAAGGTGCACACAGCAAATAAGGAAAAGTGAGGGATATACTTGGTCCTCAGCACGTGCTAATTACAATCCCCAGAGGCTATTAGCATAGCAACTTTCTTCCAGGTTTTACATAGGGAAGTGTGATGTCAAGGGACAGCAAATGGTCCTTCCAGCCACAGACCTGTCACCAGCTACCCAGCCACAGAGCCCACACAAGCTAAGACTCCACTATTGTCAGCAAGCATTTTCTTTTCTTCCCTTGAAATGAAGAAAACTGAGACTTGGTGAGCTCTTACCAGATCCTACACTCAGTGCTTGTACTTTATAGAATGCCTTCCAACCTTCACATGTGCTTCGAATTAGGTATTATTGTTTCCATCTTACAGATGGGAAAACAGAGATTCAGGGAGATGAAAGAACTACTTGATGAGGCTAAAGTCTGGGATTGGGATGCCCCTCACTTTGGTATTCTTCTTCAGTATTACTTTGGCTATTCGGGGTCTTTTGTGGTTCCATACAAATTGAAGGATGGTTTGTTCTAGCTTTGAGAATAATGCCAGTGCAATGGTGATAGGGATTGCATTGAATATGTAGATTGCTTTGGGTAGTATTGAAATTTTAACAATATATATTCATCAAGACAGTCTGGTATTGGCACAAAAACAGACACATAGACCAATGGAATAGAAGAGATAACCCAGAATTGGACCCACAAATGTATGGCAAGCTAAACTTTGCCAAAGCAAGAAAGAGTATCCAATGGAAAAAAGACAATCTCTTTAGCACGTGGTGCTGGAAAACTGGACAGTAACATGCAGAAGAATGAAAATAGACCACTTTCTTACACCATACACAAAAATAAATTCAAAATAGATGAACAACCTAAATGTGAGACAGGAAACCAGCAAAACCCTCGAGGAGAAAGCAGGCAACAACCTCTTTGACCTCGTCTATAGCAATTTCTTACTCAACACGTCTCCAAAGGTAAGGGAATTAAGAGCAAAAATGAACTATTGGGACCTCATCAAGATAAAAACTTCTGCACTGCAAAGGAAACAATCAACAAAACTAAAAAGCAACTGACAGAATGGGAAAAGACATTTGCAAATGACATCAGATAAAAGACTAGTACCCAAAATCTATAAAGAACTCATCAAACTCCACACCCCAAAAACAAATAATCCAGTGAAGAAATGGGCAGAAGACATAAACAGACACTCTTCCAAAAAGGACATCCAGTTAGCCAATAGACACATGAAATGATGCTCAGCATCACTCATCATCAGGAAGATACAAATCAAAGCCACACTGAGATATCACCTCACACCAGAGTGGCTAAAATGAACAAATCAGGAAATGACAGATGTTGGTGAGGATGTGGAGAAATGGGCACACTCTTGCACTGCTGGTGGGAATGCAAACTGGTGCAGCCACTCTGGAAAGCAGTGTGGAGGTTCCTCAAAAAATGAACAATAGAACTCCCCTAGGACCCAGCAATAGCACTGCTAGGAATTTACCCAAGGGATACAGGAGTGCTGATGCATAGGGGCACATGTACCCCAATGTTCATAGCAGCACTCTCAACAATAGCCAAAACATGGAAAGAGCCTAAATATCCATCAATTGATGAGTGGATCAAGAAGATGTGGTTTATATACACAATGGAATACTACTTGGCAATGAAAAAGAATGAAATCTGGCCATTTGCAGCAGTGTGGATGGAGCTGGAAGGTATGATGCTGAGTGAAATAAGTCAGTCAGAGAAGGACAGATATCATGTTTTCACTCATATGTGGATCTTGAGAAACTTAACAGAAGTCCATGAAGGAAGGGAAGGGGAAAAAATTGTTACAAACAGAGAGGGAAGGAAGCAAACCATAAGAGACTCTTGGATGCTGAGAACAAACTGAGGGTGGATAGGATGGGAGAGAGAAGGGTAAGTGGGTGATGGGCATTGAGGAGGGCACTTGTTGGGATGACTAGGTGTTGCATGCAAGCCAATTTGGCAATACACTATATTTTTTTTAAAAAAGAACCATCTGATGAGAGACAAATCTGAACAGCCCTGGGGCTCATTTCTTCCCCAGTTCCTGGTGGCTTAACAAAGAGCAAGGGCAGCGAGGCTGGGTTATCTCAACAGAAGAGCAAGTTGTTACCAGCCCAGTGCTGAGCTCTACAGGCTTCCTAATAACACCAAAGAGTCCCCATTACCTTGTGGTTGCATAAAAATTCTCTTTGCCTGGGTGCCTGGGGGGCTGAGTCCATTGAGCATCTGACTCTTGATCTCAGCTCGGGCCGTGATCTCATGGTTCACAAGATGGAACCCCACATCAAACTGTGCTGATAGCATGGAGCCGGCTTGGGACTCCCACTTTCCCTCTCTCTACGCTTCTCCCCTGCTCATGCATTCTGTCTGTCTCTCTCCCTCTGAAAATAAATACAAATTTTTTAAAGAGGAAAAAAAAAACAAAAAACTAAATTGAGACGCCACTAGACACCTTCCAGAAGGGCTAAAATTTTAAAAGACTGAAAGTATTGTATGAGAAAAGATTGGCAGTGTCTGAAAGAGCGGAAGATATGCCTGTCCCATGACTCAGCACCCCCATTTCTAAGTATGTACTCAAGAGAAATGAAAACACCAGGCTTCAAAAAGATATGTGCAAAAATAACAAACAGCAACTGTATTCATAACAGCCACTTCGGGAGCAGCCCAGGGGTCCACAAATGGGAGAATGGATAAACAAGCTGTGGTGCATCCATACAGTGGAACACCACTCAACAACGAAAAGGAGCAGATCACTGATAAGCACACCCCAGTGGATAAATCTCACAGGCCTTTTGACATTGCTCACGTCTCATCTGGCAGAGCAAAAACGCTAGACACAGAGTTCCTGCCATTTGACTCCTTTTGGACGATAGTCGCAAAAAGACACAGGGAATCCTTGGTGTCAAAACTCAGAAGAGCGGTAACTGGAGGGGTTACTGATTAGGAACAAGGACGCCTTCCGGGGTGGTGAAAGCACTCCACATCTTGACCTGGGTGGTGCTCCCTTGGGCCATATGTTTGTGAGATTTCAGCAAGCTGGACACTTACAATCACGCATCTGACTACGTAAATAAACGTGTGAGGGCTGTGAAGAGCAGGTGAAGGGAGAATGCCAGGGAAGGAGACACGGGAAGAGCCCAGATTTTTGGAGACACACTCATTCCCTGTACACACCACATTTCTGCCACAAAAAGTAGGGCTTCCTCATCACAGAGAGGAGGCAAGTGGCAAAGCCAGCTTGTTTCTCTAACGGAGCCCAGAGTCCCTGCTCGGCAGGCTCTGTGGAATTTGGGGTGTTCGTTTGGACAGTGAGTCATAGCTGGTGAGCATGAGAGTCCTCCGGCAGCTCAGGATCTAAATAACGATGTGTCAACATCTGCCTCTGATGACTCAGATTTAATCTTGACGGTGACCTTGTAAACTTGCGGGATGATTAGAGCCAGCAAACAGACGCGAGGAATATTAAAGTTGTTTGTCAAAAGCCTCTCCACTTCTGTCAAGGAAAACTTCCCCAACAGGGAAACGCACATGCTCAAAACAGAAGAACCTCCAAATGGAAACGGAAGGAAGAAGATGCCATTTAAGTCTATTTTGCCAAGAACAATCAACTGGATGGAATAAACTTCTGGTGTTTGCAGCTTTGGAGAAATTCAATCGTTTTCTTGTTAGCCAAGGAGTCCTGGGGTTGGAATGCTTTCAGATTAAAATTGTATGCCTCTCGGAGACTCTCTTACCGTCTCCACCTCATGCTGGAGGCAAAAAATCCTAAAGGATTGCCTCAAATCATACTGGATCTGGCACCCAGGATTCTTACTGCTTACCTTAGCTCATCAGTGCTCCCAAGGGTTCTTTAGATAAGCCGTATCGGCTTCTCTGAGCCTCAGTGTCCCCATCTGTAAAACAGAGAGAGGTATTAAGGGCATAGTGTTAAAATCTAGGTTACAGAGAGGTGCGGCACTATTGTCGGTACCAAGCAGTCATGAGCTACACTCAAAACCTCCACTCTCAGGGGCGCCTGGGTGGCTTAGTCAGTTAAGCGTCCGACTTTCACTTAGGTCATGATCTCACGGTTTGTGGGTTCGAGCCCCGCGTCGGGCTCTGTGCTGACAGCCAGCTCAGAGCCTGGAGCCTATTTCAGAGTCTGTGTCTCCCTCTCTGACCCTCCCCTGCTCACGTTGTCTCTCTCTCTCTCCTAGAAATAAATAAAAATATTAAAAAAAAAAAATCTCCACTCTCTGCAGGTCTCCTGCCCCTCCTGTGAGCCCACCCCAGAACGGGTCAGCCTCAGGCACTGCTGGGACCCGGCCTCACCAGGGCTGCGGGGTCGCCAGCACGTGTGCAACGGAGCTTGGGAAGGGTCTGTTTCCCAGCGCAGACCTGGCAGGGTACTGAGGGCCAGTACCCTCTGCAAGCCACTTCCAACCCGACCATTGCAACCTCACCACACCTCTGCAGATACCCTTCGAGGCCCTGCAAAGGGTAAGAAAGCTGGAGTTCAAAGCGCTACATGAGCACACAGCTAATAGGTGGGTCCGGATCCCTCCACCAGGCCACCTGGGCTGGAAACGCCCATGATTTTCTCAGTTCAACACAAGTACCAAGGCCCTGGGGGGAAAAACAGGCTCACCTGGACCAAGAACAAAGGACTATTAGTTTCCTATTGCTGTGTTACCAACGACCTCCAAATGTGAGTATCTTAATACAACCATTATGTTTTTTTTCACAATTCCATGGGTTGGGAATTCAGGGATTCAGTTGGGAATTTAGGAAGCTGGGGCTGGAAAGTTCGTTTCCAGGATGGGTTCCTCATGCAATGCCTGATACCCCTTTCTGCTCCTTGGCTTTCTTTCTCTATGAGGCACATCATGGATCCTGCTGTCTGAGGACAGTCACACTTCTTACAAGGCGGCTGGCTCCAAGAGGTGAGAAACAGACATTGGGTGAAGGGCCACACCCAGCACTGACACAGTGTCCCTCTGCCACATGCCATCAGTCACAGTGGTCACAGGGTCCATCAAGACTCAAGGGGATGAAGGCATAAGCCACACATCTTGAGCGGGGAGTGGCGAGGTCACGTTGAGGAAGCACACGTGGGATGGAAGATGGGAGATTTTGCCACGCCATCTTTGGGAAACATCACCTGCCACAAATTTCCTGAGCCTTCTACATTTGCAGAAGTGAGAACCCAGGACCTCGTTACTACTATAACCAAGAACAGCAATGCGTTCAACGGCTCACTGATGATAAAATACCTTTACGAGGGATGTATCATTAAATGCTCATAAAACTCTGTGAGATCAGCACTGTTTACTGAGGAAGACGGAAGAGGCTTGTCCACAGAACTATGATCATCAAGGTCTTCGGGGCTCCAGGCCTGCTCTGTCCACGATGCTGGGTTGGGGGAGGGGAGCATAAGCATGGGGTCTTGGGCGCCTCTGTTACTACAGGTTGCGTGGAAGGAGCTGGGGTAGAAGGCTGTGCATGTACCTGCTAAATCACTGTGCCACAGACATTAGGAACCAAAGATGTAGTGGCTCGTCCTACCTTACTTCTAATGTAAAATGTCAGAACCTTGTCCCAGCAGGCGTAAACCTCAGGTGTCCAGACAAGGATTGCAGCCACTGGGAAAGAACAAAACCACTGAAACCCACGAGAGCTGCAGCTAAACCTAGAGTCCTGGCTGTGACGGCAATCCAGCGTCCCCCAGCTGGCCTTTGGTTTCCCAACAACGCAGACTTGAAGAGCCCAAGTTACATAGCACGTTACATCTGCCGCCCACCACCACCACCCAACTGACCTCTGGGTCTTCTTAGGGATGAGGAAAAGTGGCAATGACGGCGGAAGACATTAATTGAAATTTGTCCTTCCAGTAGGAAGCAGCCCCCTCTTGAGGATGAATGAATGAAGGAGGAAATGTACATCCCCCTTGTGGCGAACAGTTCTGTAATTATTCTAACACATAAACGTGCATTTCCATAGTTCAAGATTGAAGATAGTCATGAACCTCAAGCCAAGGAGGAAAGTCCATATAGGCATGGACTAGGCCGCTAAGTCCCTTCAAACTACATGAACTTCTTTGTTCGACATCTCTCCCCACCCAGATTATGACCTGCACAGAGGCAAAGGCAGTCTCTCTCTTGTTCACCCCTGTATTCCCAATGCCTGGAGCAGAGACTCAAATATCAGGTACCACGTGAATGTTTATCAAACCAATAAATGACTGAACGCTACTTCTCCAGTCTTATACCAGATGTATATGGACTTCTGTCCTGTTTATCTGTCCTGTTCAGCAGGTGCATAGCAGCTGCTCAATGAATGTTTGATGAATGAATGAGGAAGGGCAGGGAGGGAGGAACAAAGCAACTTGGACTAAGGGGAAGCATTGCCTTCACACGTGCAGCCATAATGTCTTCCGGAAGGCATCCACTCATGCTCTTGAATCTCCAAGGTTTTCAGAAACCCACTGGCTACCACCACTGGCAGCAATCTGCCTATTTGTTACCCTGAACGAAAATATGATCACAGCAACTGAGAAAGACCATTACCGGAGAATTTCGCCTCCTTGGCCAATTATCTCAGCAAGGACAAATACGACCAATGAAACAATTAGAACCAGACGTTTGTGAGTTTCAAATGAGATACGGTTTTGAGAAAAAGGCCATGAAGCCATTTGCCTGTTTAGAGCTAATAACTACGTCTGCCTCCCTGTCCCTCACCAAGGTTTTGTCTCTCTGCTCACTCTCCTCTGCCCCCTTCAATGTCACCCCAACAGATCTGGTGGGATCTGGATTTTCCCTGTCGCTTTTACCTTCGAGCTGTTCCTCCTCACCATCTCTATGGGAGCACCGCCGTCCACCCGTGTCGCTCACCTCCCACCTTTGCTAGCTGCCCCCCGGGGGGAGAGGCAATGACCCAGCTAAGCTCCCTGCTATGCTTAGCGCAGGGAAAGGGGATCCAATGCAATAGAGGCTGTTCTAAGTGAGTCGCTCTTCCCCGGGGACCCTCTGGCAAGCTGACAGAGCCACCGCTGACCAGTGCTAAGCAGCTAATCCACCTCCTGCCTGCACGGGGACGCAGCCGCGGGGCCTGGCACACCGTGGGTGTCTGCTGCCTGCGTGCTGAGTGGAGATCAGGGTGGATGGGCCCATGTGAAGCGGCCCAATGAGGGCCACCTCCCAAAGCTTGGAGGGATTCAAGTAGGTTTGGAATTCTAGGGACCGAACTCTCTGCCTTGGGGAATAAGGACCTTTTACATCTACCCAGATCATTCTCCAGGTTCAGGGCGAAAAAGGGGGTGTAGATCAGAGAAGCCATGAGGCGCCATGGACCCAGGCTGGAAGCTGTGGGGGTTCCTACTGTTAGTGCCTTCCTGAGAAGCCAGGAAGCCTCCCCTGGGTGATGGAGATGCCCCCTGCTAATCACACTCCAGCTGCGCCCCCCAAATGCCAAGCAGAAGCAACAGCAGAACAGACGCAGCCACCTCGTCCATCACCCCCTAACGGTTATGGAGGTCTAAGTGTCAGGTGCATGGGAGGCCCTGAACACACAGGAACACGGAGGTCCAGACTGTGTCTTCCCCATCATCATGGTCTGGGGCAGGGGGTCCAGGAATGCCCAGCAGGGCCACCTGAACTGACGTCAGGAGGCCAGGAAAGCTTCCTGGAGTAAGAAGGCTATGAGCTTCAAAACTGACCTCTGCGGTCCCCTGTGTAACAGAGCCCTTTGGGGTAAGGAGTGGGGTCTGAGCTGTGTCCCGGGAGCCGGGAGCTACTATTTCATAGGCACGTGCCCTATTCCCTTAACAAGTTAGCCACCCCCTCAGCTGTGAGGTCCCTGGCAACTCACTTCAGCCCTCTGGGTCTCCTTTATCCCATCTGCTCCACCTGCGTGTCGCATGGATAGGCCAGCAGTTCCGCCTACCACAGGGCTCGGGAGTCTAAGACACTGCAGACTGTGGACAGAGGCCAGCTTGTCCGTGGCTGAGTCCCCCTGCCCCAGACCCCAGCTGGCGGCTGCTCTGGACAGGAAGTGGGTGGTTCTCACCTTTATTTCCAGAACATTCCACCAGCAGGGTAAGGAAGGAAATGGGTGTTTATGGGCATCTACCATGGCTGGTGGCCTTACCCATGTGGCATCTCATTTAATCCCCACCCAAATCCAGTAGGATAGACATGGCTGCCCCCATTTACTAGACATGGGGACTGAAGTTCAGAGAGGCCAACAGACACGTCCAGAGGTATAGAGCTTGAAAGTAGCAGAGCCTGAGTGGAAGCTGGTTCCATTTTAGATTCCAAAGTGGTCTATACAACCCACTCTCTGCAGGTCTGAGGCACAGCGCGAGCCCTAAAGCAGTGGCTGTGTGGCAGTGTTGGCCAAGGGTCTCCCTGCTGCAGAGAACACAGACTCCCCCGGGATCCCTTGGAGAATGGAGTGTGTGTGGTCCAAGCCCCCAGCAGCCTCCCCTCACCTACTTTCAAACATCTCTTTGGTGCCTGGCTGTCCCCCCTCCCACATTCCTCAGCTTGGATGAGCCTGGTAGGGGGTGAGGGCTACTCCAACGTCCTTCCTGAAGAAGCCTGGGCACCATAAATCCACCAGAAGCAAGATGCAGACACAGCTCTGGGGCTCCTCAGTGGCTGCTGTGTGAGGACACGGAGACTCTCTTCGTTTAGTACCTTTACCTCAAGGAACGAAAAATAACACTCATTTCAAAACCCAAAGACTCCGCTTCTCTTGTTCACTCATTTGGAAGATTTTTGTGGGGTGCCAACCCCTCCCCAAACAAAGGCTCAGCCAGGTTCTGTCATGTGTTCAAAGAGCTTCCCACCAGACTGGTTTGTCAAAGCTGGTTCGCTGAAAGGAGGTGAGGTTCCCTGGGCCGACTGGGAGCCCTCAAGGCTGCAGGCACCCGCTCTGATTCTTCCCGCTTCCCTGAGGCCCAGCACTCAGCAGGTGCGCCGAGAATGTTCACGACTCCACCGAACATCCTTCCTACAGCAGGTCACGCGGGATAGTGTGACAGGATGTGAGAAATGGAGGTTTGCCCTCGAGCAAAAGAGGTGGTAGAACATGTGGAGAATTCATAAAGGAGGTGGCCAAAAACAAGGCTACAAAACTCTCGGAGAAAAGAGCTAGGAGTTGTCTCTGGGAAGAGGATTCTGGGGGATTCCTTCCCCCAGAATGAAAGCCATGCTGAGACCCCTCCCCCGAAGCCTGGCCTCATGGGGGGGACTGCTATCTGGTGTCCCCGTGAACAAGCCCAAGGCGGAGGAACAGGCTGGCTTGCAGCCGACAGCCATGCGGAGGAGAGAGGGGGCTGGCTAGGTGGCCTGCACTCCCCCAGAGGCCAGGACAGAAAAGCCACCAGCCACTGTTTCCCATGGACCCCTGAAACTCAGCGAGAGAGAGGGAGCAGGCCTGGGGCCATCGGACCTTGGCTGAGAGAGACACGTGAAGGGAGCAGACACCTCAGCTGCCTGGGGGCCGAGGAAGGAGAGCACGGTGCTGAGTGAGTGTCCGTCACCTGTGGCCAGAGACCTGCAACTGAGAGGCCCCCAGGGAGGGGAGCAGGGTGTAGGAGACACGGGGAGCACGTCACCCCGGCAGATCCCTTTTACCACCCCTTCCAGGCTCCTGGGCACTTTGGCCTCTAACTGCCTGCACCTGCAACTCTCTTCAAATCACGGCCAGTGGCGGGTGTTTGTGTCCTGCTCACCCCCGGCCATGATGACCCCTCACCGCTCTCCGACGGAAAGAAAAGGAGGGAGGCCCAGCTCCCTAAGAAGTCGGGACACCTGAAGTGTGATTCACGTTCCAGAGTGTCCCTTTGTGACCATCCCACGTGACTCGCGTTGGGCCCGGAATCACGTCCCTGTCTGGCTCCCTCTAGCCCCTCCCCATCCAGCTGCCCCCAGCTACCCGGGCAGGGTGTCTATACTGAACCCCAGGGAGAATGCAGCCAGTCCCTACGGGTACCGGCCAAGCAAGCTGTCCCTGGGCCCTTACGGCCCCTCCCTCCTCCACTCCCGGACCGGCGGCAGCTCTGATCAGCAGGCTCAGGGGCAGTGGGAGCAGAGCTGAAGTCACAGGAAGCAGGCCTACATCTCTTTTCTTGCCCCCACACCCTCAGCTAGCCAGACGGAGCGTGCAGACTGGAAACGACATCCCATTCAACCAAGTTCCAAGGGCCGACTCCCACATCAGAAACGGACTGGAAAACAGGAGACCCAGCTCGGGAAGTGGAAGCCCTACTTGAGGACATGACACTTTTCTCTCCCATCCACTGCCTGGCCTCCATTACTAGACCTCCCCAAAGGAGGACCCCATGTTAGCTAACAGCCTTGCCCGAGTCCCAGCCACTGAAGGCTCACCCCAGTCTGAGTCTGGCTTACTTCTGCAGACTTGTCCGGAAGTCTGCCCTCTGCCAGGCACACCCCGCTACGCTCCAGCATCCCTTTAGCCAGCTGCCTCCGGGTTTTTGCTCTTGCTACTCCCCACCCCTTCTTTTCCTGAAGCCTCTCCCCCACCACCTGCCAGGCTCCTGACTGATTCCACAGGGTCTCTGTGGAGCTCCTGGTCACGTGGACCTTTTCCCCTCAAGGGGTCACAACTGTCTCATTGATGGTTCAAGAGGCTCAGCTTGGTGCTTCTGGATGTGGGGAAACTTAGAGCAGGCAGCGGAAGGGCCCTGGGGGGCAAGGCCAGTCCAGGCAGCTGGGAATCTCACGTTCTGCTGCTCTCTGCTCATGTCCGGCCGTTATCAAACCTCACTGGGCAGCAGACCATCCTGGGGAGCTGGCGAAAGATGAAAATGTCCTGCTCCCCGGAGCTCTAGAAAGTCCAGGGCTGAGGCACGCCGGGATAGATCGAGCTCACTGCGGCCCCGTGTCCTCATGCCGTCCTGTGTCCTGCCCTTCACCATGCAACTCTGCAGCCCCTCCAACGAAAGCTGCAACAAAAGCAACAATCCTGCTGCATCCCTTGGGAGGCCGTGAAGGTGGCCACCTCGTTTCTACACGTCTACGATGTCCCGGGAATGACACATCCGGGTCAGCCCACGGGAGGGCCAGAGATGGTAGGGCAGAGCTATGGCATAAGTAGACCAAGAGCCAGTCAACCCCCCGACACGAGAGCAGGGCATGCTGAGGCCAGAGAAAGCTCCCAGCCAAGCCAGGTCTAAAGCACCAACCTGCAGACTCCTGCATTAGAGAAATGCTTATTCTACGAAGCCACTGAAGCTTAGGTTGGTTTGTTACACGGCATCATCATGGCAAATGGTAACTGATACACAGAGGAACCTGTCTTGTATCAATTGCCCCACAATTTACCAGGTGGCTGGCAAGACCACCACCACCTTGCCCTCTCATCTCACTGCTGTAAACAGTGGTTTACAGAGGGGCCAGCCTCTACCCTTCCCACACAGATAGCAGCCCCTGGAGAGGAGAGACTCACCTGAGACACTTATTTCTCGTATGTTCTGCAGCGTTAGTGCCGTAAGCCCCAAAGCGCCGTTTTGCGCCTGATGGGGCGAGCGGTGATCCCTCCCAGACTGCTAGGAGGAGGAAGACCCAAACAAAAGACCCCGATTTTGGCCAACACCCGAGTAGTTCGCAACTCTGAATGAGGCAATGGAAGAGAGGGGGGAGAGGGCCGCAGACAGAGAGGAATTAAAACGGAAATTTAAAAGGGCAATTTTCCCCTTTTATTGGCAGCATAATTAGCCAGAGGAGCCCCAACTGATGCAGTTATGACTACTCAGATATGAAACTGAAATCGAACAGGGGAGAATCGGGTACAAAACAATAACACTTAGCATTTATATGACTTTTTACATGCGGCACGTTCTGCTCTTGGTAGATCACAAACATTAACTAATTAATTGCCGTGATACCCCTGAGTAGACAGCACATCTTCCTGCCTACATTTAACAAGGAACGAAAATAAGCAAGCTAGAAGCTGATTCCAAGCTCCAGACACTCTTCCTGGGTCTCTGGCCACAGCCCTCAGGGCTCACACTCTTTTCATGGCTTTGAACCCAGAGTTCTAGAGATTCCTATTTATAGACATAAAATATTAGTGTATGTGAACTGGAAGGGACATTAGGAAGCACTGATCCAAATCTCTTATCTTACAGATGCTGAAAAGAGGCTTATTTCAGCCAAGGACTGTCTAAGGTCACAGAACAATTCAGGGAAAAGGTACGATCAGATCAATTTTGCTCAGTCCACGTGCAACACTCACATCCCCAAATTTTAGAGCATAGTTACACTTATGAGACCCACAGATGTCTTCCACCCGACCCGTGTTCACAGGTGATTTTGTACGTACTGGTCAGTCTGTCATCAAACTTGTACTGAGCATGTGACACAGGATTCCTGAAGCTGCGGGGATTTCAGATGAATGTACCTGGGGGGATTCAGGACTGTGTGCAGCTGTGGTCTTGGCAATGAGCAGAGCAGAGAGAAGCCCTGCCGCAGTGGAACCACGGGACTCCACGACTTGAAACACTTTGGTATGTCTCTGTTGGTAGAGTGAGATCTCTGCACACAGCAGGTGCTCAGAAAATACATGGTGACTAGTCAGGGTTGGCATATTCCAGAGCTAGTTTAGAATCAGCAGAAAAGTAGAAGCTAGGAAAACTTCCTTGCCCGGGAAAAAATGCCCACCAGGGCAGTGACGACTGAAAATTACAAAATTTGTTCGCTGCCAATTACAACGGAAAATCTCACACTTGAAGCCTCATGGCACCTTGTCCCTTGTATGGCCCTTTGTGACAGGGTCTCTAGCAAGCTCTTTGGCCACACCCCTCATCTCGAGCCAAGTCCATACACCCTGACTTCAGTCTCCAGCATACCTAACCGCCTGGACCGCCCTGAACCCTGATGTCACTTAGACCTCCAAGCCTCTGCCCAGAGAGCTGTCCCCCGAACTGTTTGCTTGTCAAACCCACCAGACTCTGCTGTCTGTTCCCCCAGCCCCAGCTCGGCAAAGAGTGCCCTCTCCCTCGATATTGTGTGTCCTATGCCTGTATCTATTAACACATCCATCTCCCTATAAATCTGTGCCCTCTGACTCCCTTTGCTGGGAGGTGCTTAACACATTAGAATTTTATTTTAAAAAGGAATCCTCTTGTTAGAATAATCTTGAAGAGGCAGGCCCTGAGTCTAGACAGAAGACACCTGTGGGCATTAGAAAGCGGCTATTGACAGAGCCTAGAAGCTCATAGAGGACTCACTTTACCTCCTCCTTACTTAGCCTAAAGTGTCCCTTACAGAATGTGAATGAACAAGGCCCCTTAGAGTCCCTAGACCCTCATCTGGCTCTACAATGGGCATCCTATCTCATTCACCGCCTCGCAGCTACAGAGCCCAGAGAGGCATCTGAGAAAAGTCTATGTGCTCCCCAAGTTGCTTTTCTTGCAGACAGAGAGAGATGTTCACTGGGGAGCCATGACTCAACCGTCTCTCACTCCAGGAAATGATCACAGCATGTCCCCAAAAGGTTGACATATCCGGGGTCTTACAGGCTTCTCCGTGGCTCTCCAGCCTAGTGTGGAAGGCAGGGGTGTCAGGCTGCGTGTCCTTGAGCTCCCAAGCAGTTGCCAATAAACACTGAAATCTCTCTCTCAAATATCACCCGTTCCGCAGCCTTCCGAGGCCCTGTCACTTCTTTCCCTTCTCTCCACTGACTGATCTTTCATTCCCTAACTCCCAAAGCGCCTCTGCCAGCCTCGAACACATGCAAATGGCATTTTAAGGAAATTAAACAGTCAGGCTCTCCCAGTACCTGTTGAGTTCAGACACAGAGTGCCGATTTCCTGCTGGTGGAAATAATTACTCAACTCTAAGATCGCCTAAGTTTGCTTCTCTCCCCAAGAGGGGCACCACAAACTTGTCTTCCACTGAAGCCATTGAGGGGGCAAGGAGAAGAAATTTACCATATGATTTGTCTTAAACCTTTTAGGGGCATCTATAGCTGAAAACCAAGACTGAAGACTCTCCAAAAAGTTTGCTGATTGTTGCCTGGCTCTCACATGTGGGCCATCAAAGAATCCCAAGGTCATGACTTGATTTGAGTCTGTGGAGTGAACAGAGGGTCGTAGTGAAGACATAAGCAACAAAGACCACTGAGGCAGGGGAGCCAGGCCTCCTCAGGGCCAAGGGCAGTACTGGCCTCGGGGCCGGGAAGGACATCAGGTGAGCAGGGGCAGTTCCTGCCTCAAGAAGCTCCGTCTGATGGCAGAGTCCCTCGCAGTGGGACACCAATGGGATAGTAAGGGAAGGGAGTGGCCAGCTCAGGCCCAGAAAGACCTCTGCACAAGAAGAAAAAGGAAAAATTGGCTTTGGAGGACACCCTCACTAGGGACAGGAGCTATCGCGGGTGTGTCGGCGCCTGAACAGGTGCGCCCATGGCTCTGCTACTGTGAATATTGGCTGCTAGCCATTCACAGCATTCCCTCCCCCAATGAACTGCTCTAGACTAAAGAACCTCCATTGTCCGGGAACTTAAACTCCTTACTGCTCTCCCTGGAACACACTTCAACCAGCGGCTGACTGAGGGTTACAAAACACTGCCTCAAATGCTGTAGAAGACATTCCTCCATACATCCTCCCTGTCATCCCCTCTTAGCCTGACACCCCCAAGGATACTTTCCTCTTCTTCCCTATGAAGATTATCAAAATGTTGCTTCAGAGAGGAAGGAAGAGAATATAGGAATCCCCCGTCTGCTTGGGTTTTTGTTTTGTTTTGTTTTGCTTTCTGGAACATCCCAACAAAGAGATGCCCCTAGGGGTACATCCTCCAAAATCATGTTGGAGACAAAGCATCCACGTTGTTCTGCTGAGATGCCAGAAGGGGAGGGGACCACCAGAGTCCAAATACACTTTGTGTTTGTCACCGTGTGCCTGTCCGGAGATCAGCTCGGCCTCCCAACCACTGCTGTTTTCCAGCAAAAACTGCTGTGAGGGCCAGGAATCCCAGGATTGGGGCCCTGCTTCTCTCCCTGCCCTTTGGGGGCCTTTTCAGATCAACTTCAGCTGCAGGAACAAGGTTATTGATTCAGTTTTATTAAAAATCAGAAGGGGAGTCACAAGACATTTGGTTCGGTAACATACGCAGTAAGCTAAGACAAAAGACAGAATCTTTGAAGGGATATAATGTTATTAAATCAATCTAATGGGTTCAGTTGGGAAAGTTCAAAGATAATTATTCTGGAGTTCCAAGTGTCAGCAAGGTCTCTGGTGTCTCTCCCGTTAGTTTTTCCCTGTGTTACTAAGAGTTACTGAACTCTTCTAAGAAACAGATTCCTGACCATAAGGGAGCCAAGTTCATGATGGGAACCAGCTCATATCAGCATTTAGCCAAAGAGGAGACCCTTTCTACTATGCCACCAAACACAGAATATTAATAGCTTAATACAGTAACTGGATTATTATATACATTATGAAACAAACAAGAAAAGGCATTTTTCAAAAATCAAAACAAAAAGCTGAGTAGGAGACTATCACATGGGAAGCTGACTTTCAGGGAAAGAGATGGAAATGTCTTGTGAAAGAAATGACATTTAAGCTGAGAATTAAAGAAATAGAAGTAGCTAGCCAAGCAAGGGGGGTGGTGAGAAGAGCATCTAGAGAAGAGGAAGCAGTCTGTTCAAGAAATTAAAGGAAGATCAGTATGGCCAGGATGGGACAAGTCAAGGCAAGGATCAGATACAAGACTGGAGCAAATGGCAGGGGCCAGAGCATGAGAGCACATGGTCAAGGGAAGGGGGGGGGGGGGTGTCTAGATTTTGTTTTGGAGACAAAGCAGGTGACGGATTTAAAGTACAAAGGGCAACATGGTCTACAATGTATTTATTTAGAAAAGCAGTCTGACTACTGTCATCCGGCCAGGACAGCAAGCACACAGGGCAAGAATGGGACGGGGCCAGCTGGGAGGCTCTCACAATAACACACACCAGAGATATTAGCCACACGGGCCAAGAAAATGGTGTCGGACAAAGAGAGAAGGCTAGACTCCACTTATGTTCTGAAGATCGAATCAGTAAAGCTCCCTAATGGATGAGGAACAGGAAGGGAGGGAAAGAGGAATCAAGAGGGAGACTCGCATCTGTGGCCCAAGCAGCTGGGTGAATGGTGGCTTTGTGAACTGGGAGAAGAGCCAGCTGGGGCAGGCAGCAAGGTGGGCGAGGGCAGACCGAGCCATCTGCCTTGGGCAGCTTAAACCTGACCCCTCTAGGAAACATTCCACTGCAAGTGGCAGGTGAGGGGTTGGGTATGTGGATCTGGAACACACAGAGATCTGGGCTGGGAATATAAATCTGGGACGACACCAGAATAAAATCACATTTAACCTTATGGTAAGGAATGACATCAAGGAAAAGGACAGAATGAGAAGAAAGCCCAGCCCACATGTGTGGTCTGATAGAGAAGGAAGATAAGAGGATGGAAAACAAGACAAAAGAATAAGAGGAGGAGAAGAGGGATGCCAGAAGCCACACTAGTCAGTCCAGGTGCACCCTCAGCATGCCACTGGAAGTGACCTGTCAAGGTCACCTGTGGCCTCCACATAACCAAAGCCCGGGATGGCCTTTAATGCTCGTCTTCTTCAGAACCAATTGCTCCTATAGCCTTAAAAACACTCTCTCTCGGCTTCCAGTTTCAGCCACAATTCACAACCACCTCCAACCAAACAAAGCAAATTATTAGCTCACCTAACAAGAAGCCTTTCCGGAAGTAGACCAGCCTTCAGGGTTGGTTGAGTCATCAGCTTGACAATGTCTTCAGGGACACAGGCTCTGTTTACTCCTCCACTTTGCCATGTCTCATATAGAAACCTCTGAAAGGCAGGGATCAAAGAGAGAATAAAAGAAAACAGATTACACATTCACAAAAAAAGTCAGAATCCTCGGATCTTTCCCCAATTTCTCCAGAGCAACGTTTCTCAAATGTTTAGTCTCAGAACTACTTCACAGTCTTCAAAATTATTGAGGACTCCGGAGAGATTATATGACAATTGAGTATATCGATAGGTATCAGGTGAGAAATTAAACCTGAGTCATTTAAAAAGATTTTTACTAATTCTTTTTTATCATAAGTAGTAATTATACATTAACTAAATAACATATATGATGGAAAATGCTTCCACATTTGGCCCCTTGCAATATCCCATGTCACGTAGCTACTAGGAAATTTCACTCTAATTTAAAAGGGGAAATGGGAGTAAAGAAGGCAAATGAAGTCTTGGTATTATTATGACTCCCTGGAAAGGTCTCAGTGACTCTTAAGTGTCCATAAATCATACTTTGAGAACCAGTGCTCTATGGAGAGTGAAAGCAGGAATCTCTGGATTGAAGCACCAGGAACAATTAAGGGACAAGCATACTGTACCCCAAATATGACATTAACTAAAAGATGCACACTTGGCTGTTGAAACTCTACCCTCCTTCCCTGTGCTTCTCTACTTGACTCAACTCCCAGGATATTATCAGCCAGGATAAATCCTCCAACCAGGAGGCTAAACTACCTTCTCTAAGGAATCTAGCTAACCTAAGAGAAAATATCTAAAGATAATGACATCAGAGGTTCTAGGGGTCACCAAATGGTGAAAGCCATGAATGACAACACAGAGCTTCAAATGATCTTTTTTAGATGTTGCTCTTAATTGCCAACAGACAACCAAAGATAACAAGATAATTGAGGAATGCTTCTAAAATGAATACTAAAAAAGCAAAACAAAGATACAGGAGAAAAATTAGAGAAAACAGACCATGCAGGAAGAAGTCAACTTTCAAAAACTATTATGGACGTCTTCAGAAAAACTACTATATCTATAAAACGGAATGCATTGAGAAATATTCAGAGAACAACGAAGCCCTTTGGAAGTTAAAAATATGACAACATAAATGAAAAACCCACTAGTAGTGTCAGCATATACAGTTGAGGAAAATCTCCCAGGAAGTGGGGCAAAAAGACAGAGATGGAAAAGCCAAGAGGTCCAACTCCCTACAGTAGGCACTCTGGAAAGAGGACAGAGATGGAGAGAAATCATCAATAAAATAATTCAAGAAAATGTCCCAGCACTGAAAGATTTGCATTTCCAAAGAGTGGCACACAAAGTACTCAGCACAAGAGATAAAAATAGACCCACAGCCATACTCATCACTTCAAAATTTCAGAATACAGGAGACAAAGACAAGATGCTTGTTCCTGAGCAGGAAAGAAGTTCTAGCCAAGGCTCAAGAATCAGAGTAGCTGAACTTTTCAACAGCAACAACTAGAAGCTACATATATACTTTGAAATATGTGGTAGGTAGGGGGATTGAGTTGGAAATTGGAGATAAAGGAGAAAATACTATATTTCAGAATTTTTTACAGTGGCCGAAGACCAGCAATGATAGGATATAATAAACTGAGAATGATCAACTCCATTTTGTGCACATAAGAGACAACCAATCAACAGAGGCGCACACATACACGGCACAAATTTATGAGGTCCAGTACCCCGTCCCACTCACAGCTGTACCCACTCAAGCTGACCTTCCATTCGATGGACATCCCAGGCTCATTACTGTCCCAAAGCCTTTTTGAACCAATGGTATCTCCTTCCTGAATTGCTCCTCCCCTGGCTCTTTGTACAGTCGACCCGTTTTCATCTTTCAAGTCTCAAGTCAACATTTCACCATCTTGAAGAGGTCTTTCCTCATCCTTCTATGCAAATTCATCCCTTCAACCTTAGGTTCCCTATCTGCAACAGCCTACTTATGAAATATAAGCTATCAAAATGAAATATTCTTGTTTGCTTGCTTATTGTTTGTACCTCTCCATCCTTAATCATGTAAATTCCATAAGAGCAGAGATCAGGTCTATCCCATTACTTCCATAGGACTTGGATCATGAATAGTGCCCGGCAAGTAATCAGTGCTCCATCATTTATTTGGAAAATTAAAAGGTCAGTGAAAATGAGATCAGGAACCGAGAGGCCATGGTGTTAGATGAGTTGTCAATATGGATGTTGTCTCATCAATGAGAATGATGACAGTGTTTAGAAGAATAACAGAATAAGCTAGGTACTGAATTCTCCTGTGAATGCAGAAGAAAGATAGGGCATTCAATGGATGTTGCATCAAGGAGTAAAAAAGCATAGCATTACCAGATGGCATGAGCTTCAAAAAGAGCAGATTTTTGTAGGCAAGATGGAAATGGCTGTTTCAATGCAGCACTGGAGAACAAGGCGGCACCCACTTCACCTCTTAGTCTTTAGGTAGATAAGATGTGGGAGAAGAAAGATCTCCATTCCATTTGAGATGGCCAGGGTATAGCCACATTTCAGTTAGAGAAAGGAGACAGGAAAATTCAGGGAAGGTAGAGATGAGTTTCCTAATGACATTTCCAGAGGGCACAATGGAAGGCATAGGTCATACTACCAGAGTGTCCTCAACCAAGGGCAATTCCTACCCCCTCTCCAGAAGCATTTGGAAGTATCTAGAAATATTTTTGGTTGTCATAACGGAGGAGATGTTATTGCATCCCATGAGTAGAAACCAGATGCACTGTTAAACATACACTGAACAGCCCCCCCTCTCCACCCCCATAACAAAGAGTTACCCATGCCAAAATGTCAGTGGTGTCAGAAACCCTGGGTTGAGAGATACTGGAATACAAGATGAAAGTCCAGTTGGGGACAGAACGCCTGGGAGTTCAGGCATGTAGCAGTCACTGAGGCAATCCAGGTCGGATAGCATGATGAGATCAGCCCTGATAGATTCAGAGATGGAAACAGGAAATCAGCCCTGTTGCCGAAGTTGAAGTCCACATATCTAATGGGATGGCAGCTACCCAAGGAGATCCTGGGCAGCAGCTCCAGAGGCCAGCCCGGTGTAATGTGCACAGGTGATATCTCATGGATGTTTGGTTTGGCCAAGTACACAGGATTCTCCAGTTCTGAGTGTCATCTTCTGAAGAACTGAGGAATCTTTTGAAAACATTAACATTCAAGATGTCCTGAGCCTCTGGGGCACCTGGGTGGCTCAGCTGGTTGGGTGTCTGGTTCTTGATTTCAGCTCAGGTCATGATCTCACAATAATGGGATTGGCCCCACACTGGGCCCCACATTGGGTCCATGTAAGGCACAGAACCTGCTTGAAATTCTTTCTTTCCCTCTCCCTCTGCCCCTCCCCTGCTCACATGGGGGCCCCCCTCAATCTCTCTTAAAAAAAAAGATGTCCTGAATCCTCTTATTTGCCAGCGTTTGCTGTAATTTTCTTCAATTACTTCTTTTAGAGTGGCACATTGGGAAGGTCATGGTGAGATCCATTTGAAAACAGCTTTTCTTAATGGTGCATACAGTAAGGAAGAGGAAAGCAAGGGGAACAACCAGTATTTATGGAACCCTTAAGTATCAGGCATTGTTCCAAGTACTTAGCAACCATCTGAGGGAGGGATCTGAAAACCCTTTAAAGAGATGAGCAACGTAAGGCTGCAGAGACCGTGAGCTTTGTAGATCACACAACCAGGAGATATTTGTAGCTAGAGCTGCCACTCGGGACAGTGTGGCATTAAAGCATGTGGGATTTCTAACCTGATGTGCAATTCCTGGAACCATGCTTTCATGTGGAGACACACTAAATACTGGATGGATGGATGGATGGATGGATGGATGGATGGATGGATGGATGGAAGGAAGGACGGATGGTTGGATGGATGGACGGTGGAGAGAGTGATGATGAACAGAGCACATCTATATGGCTCATATGCATTTTTCTCCCTCTTACCTTGTCCCTTAGTTACACTCCATTGTTTATTCTGCTATGTTTTGGCTTGTTGTTTTGTTTTGTTTTGTTTTTTTGAGAATATGGTCAACTTCTGATTACCCATGGTAATAGAAGAGACAGATAACAGAAGTAATTGAAAGCAGAAGTCAATCCAGAAATAATTTCTGTTTAGTCTGGGGATTTTGTTCATGCCCTTTTAAACAGCAGATTTACCAACCTAATTATATTTTACCTTGGCAAATATTAAAATTATTTTTCATTTCTTAAACACACACTAACTGGTGGCAGGTAAGGTAAAGCAAGACACAAGCTGGATGACAGAAAAAGGCAAGCAGGGACATAAAACTTGAGAGCAAAAATTTACAAGCTTTATTACCTTCAAGTGAGTGATGAAGAATTTATTTATAACCCCAGACAGAGTCCTTTAAATTAATAAGAAATAATGAGTCATTTCTCCCTGGATGTTTTTCTATAGTATAGTCTGTACAGAGCTATTTTTAAGAATCTCTTTAGAAGGATTTTGACTTGCCGATTTCCTTAACAGTAGGTCCTATCCCAGTCTTTGGGTGAGCATAATCTTTGGGGAGCACAAGTTGGCTCAAGCTGCCTTCGTGGGTCCCCTGGTCATCCTGCCTCAAGCCAGTCCCCCTGGTAATTCTTTCCATTCCCTCTCCCACCAAAGTGTAAGTCAGAACCGTCCCAGCATTCCTACCAATAGGCCTCAGAATGCAGTAAGACACTGGGAGATCCACCTCTTTGTGGAGGACTCTCTCAATGGCCCTTGGGAGCACTTACACAACACTGTAAATGAGATGTGGTGGTGGAACTGAAATACTGGCACACACACAAATTAACCACGGAGAGCTGAGGAACAGCAGTACCCTGGGACAGCGGCGGGCCATGTCCTCTAGAAGAAGGCAGAATAGGACCCTCTGCATCCCAAAGGCTGTGTAAAGCCCAGCAGACTGTGTGGTCATCCATCTTTTGCCCACACTGTCCCAGGGAACTTAGGCCATTCCTTTCCCTGAGCTTCTGCTCAGGACACTGATAAATTTCCACATCACATCATCACCAGTAGGCCGTGCATCCAGCTCTTCCTCAGAATCAGGGAGAAAGGGAAGGAGCTGCCCCCCTTTGGTACCAGGGTTGGGGGTTTGACTTCACATACTTTTATTCCCCATGGAGGCTGCCCAGCCCAAGAGCCTGACCATGGTGTAAGCTCAGTGAAGACTTACCAGATGTCTACGATAAATCTGGGTCTCGGCCTTGTGGAGTTACTATCACCTTTTGTGGGGGTTGCCTTGAATGTGTTGCACACAAGAAGGGAACTGGCCAGACCCAGCACAGATACAAGATGACCTCTCCCTGCTCTTTGCAGGTGAGCTGTGGCCTGGGACACCAACTCACTCACTCACTCATTCTCCTGCCAGTGAAAGAGAAGAACTTGCCAAGCAGGGCCAAGGCAGACAACAATGAACACTCACTCTAGCAGAGCAAGGATTTGGGGGTCCAAAGAGGCCTTCTGTAGGACTCTAAAGTCCCTGTGGCATGAGCGGAGGTGGAAAGAGAAAATAGCACATGTACCAGAATGGCATACACACCACTCCTACTTACATGTTTAATCTTTGATCAAACTTCGTTTTGAGATGGAAGATGACTCAGGGTGCGCGCCATTGGAGGGGCTGTTCCCACTTGCATTCCACACCTCCCGCCAAGCCCCTGCCCTCCGAATGTTGCCCCCAGTGGAACAAAGCCTCTGACACCCAGCCAAGCAGCCATTCATCGGGGAGAGAGATGCTCCAGGGAAAAGATGATGGACAAAGACGTCGCCTAGCCCAGAAGGGAGCCAGAGAGTGGAACTGGGCATGGCACCAGCCATTTTCCCCCTGTGCTTCAAGCCCTCCCATCTCACTGAATCACTTATTTTTTCCAAAGATGGGAGGCGGGACACAGAACCTCCATGCTCCTGCTTCGCTTGGTGCCTTCTTTCTCTCTCTATTTGGCTTCTCTCAAGCTTCTGTGTCATCATGGCCAAAACTTACCCAGCAACACAGCACATCCCAGATATGACCACACAATAAAGGGGGGGAGGGGTACAGTGGGAGTCCCCTCACTGTGACTCTTTAGAGAACCAACATGAGAGCAGGACTGGAAATGGAAAGAGCTCAGACTTTAGACCAAGAAAACCTGCATTATAGTCTCCCATTTGCGGGCTGTGCCGCCCTGGGAAATCCCCTGTGTGGGCTGCTCTAAGCCTCCTTCCCTTATTTATAAACTGGAGATAATAATGCCCACGAGCAGGTGACGTCCTGAGGGCATCTGAAAGGCTGGGCTAAATTATAAAACCAATAAATAATGTATGAGGTCAGTTGTGCAAAAGGCACCTCAGAGACAAGATGCTTCCTGGGCCAGCTGCAAAGAGATAAACAAATTAGCTTCATTTGTATCAATGGTATTAATTCAGAACACAAACAATAGAGTCAACAAAAGAAGTGTGGGAGGAGGGGACACCACTGGGAGGAACCCAGGAAAGTGAGATGCAGAGAGACGACAGTAGACAGCCACATCCCAAGAAGGGGAGACCCACGCCCAGGAATCTCCCAGCCCGTGGCTACCCAACTATTAGCCCAACGCCAATAAACACTGGAACTGTGGTCGGTGCTAGCCAGGGAAGCATACGGTGAATTGACAACGTGTGGTTTCCCCACAGGAAGAGAAGGAGCTACTCAGAAGATGGGTCTGGCCAGTGGTCTTCACAATTGAACTCTAGAGTTTCTTTGTAAGGCCAAAGAGGAGGCCGTGAGGAACCTCTTTATAAACTGCCCAGTGTTGTGTTAACATCCTCAAGTGGTGAGTTTCACTGGGCCACTGTCAGGGGCAGGTTCAGCTCTTCAGCTGTGACAGTTGGGTCCACCTGACCTGTTTTTACAGGAGCCCTAACATCTCGGTGAATCCTGAGAGTAGTGAAATGTAAGAAGGGGTTTTGTGTCAAGGGCTGCTTGACCAACCCTCGATCCATTCTGCCCCCGACATTGGTGAGCTCGGCATGTGCCTGGTACCTCTAGTCATTCGCCACTGCCAGCAGGTGGCCACCCGCCCCACCTTCCAGACACTACCCTCCTCCTCCCCCTGGGTTTGTGGCAGCCTGTCTAACAACTCCACAGTCTCTCTTCATGCGTTCTGACAGTCCAATTTCTTGGAGAGTTTTCTGAAGTTCTCAGTAGTAATAAAGTCTGTTTTGTGGCACCTGAGAACAATTTACAAAACTCTGCCTTCCCTCTTGGACCCTGTCCCCGAAATGCAGGGCTCTCCCCAGTGACGAAATGTGATTTGGTTTTATTTAACTGTGTGATGGCTTATTTATTATTTAGATTGGATGGAGGCCTAACGTCCGCATTTGTAGTCAGTACCCACAGGCTCCTGTGTCACAGAGCCTGTGCCGAGCTCTACAAATGGAGAGATGAGGATGGTGGCTCCTGTCCCAAAACAGGACAACCAGGGCTCACATCCTGCCACTGCCACTCGCCTTTTACTTAACCTTTCTGTGCCTCTAGCTACGTAAGTTCTCTGAGCCCTAGGATGGAAATTCTACTCAAAATAACTTTTGGGTGGACTGCATGGAAAACATCTCAGCAGAATCCATGCTAAGTAGTACCACCTCAGTAACTGGCACCCATAAATACTATTTGTGGTCAGCAGCCTCTGACGTGCTCCCACCTCACAGTGTTCGTGTCCTTGCATAACCTCCTCCCCTTTGGGGTGTGCTTGCCCTAGCGACTTGCTTCTAACGAACAGAAACAGTAAATGGGTCATGGAGTGTTATTTCCGGGAGTAGGTCACAAACCAACTGGACTTCCATCTCGATGGTATTCTCTCTCTCTCTCTCATTGCATGCTGTCTTCAATGAGAAGACCATGTGTCAAGGAACTGAAAGTGATCTCAAGCCAACATCCAACAAAGAGCTAAGGCTGAGAGGAAGTGGATCCTGCCGACAAACACGTGAGTGGTTGGATGTACTTGGAAGTAGATCTTGGTCCAGTTGAACATGGAGATGATCGCAGCCCCAGCTGACACCTTGACTTCAGTCTGTGGTAGGAGAGACCCCTAATCAGAAGGCCAGCTAAGCCATGCCCGGATTCCTGACCCACAGAAAGCATAAAATAATACCTAAAGCTTTGAGGTAACTTGCTTTACAGCAATCGATCACTAATATGCTATCGTTATTAAAGTCTGTGGTAGACTTGAGGGCCAAGAAATAGAGAGTGTGTGGCAGGGCTATAAGGAGAGGGGCGTTGGCAGCCAGATAATTGAGAGCCAAGTAGCCCACGCTAAGCATTTGGGCTTTCTCATGGGAACAATGAGAAGTAGCCAAATGTTCTTTAAGCAAAGCAGAAACTTCTTAAATAATAAGACAAATGTGGAGTCATCAAGAAAAAAAAATTGTCAAGAGAAGGAGCCAGAGTGACTTCTTGAACGGGTATATTTTCCAGGACATAAAATTGGAAAACTCCCAGAAAATAGAGATCTCTTATTTTTAGTCCCTTCGGCTGTTAGGGGATTTACGGCACCAAGTTTAATGGTGAAGAAAAGGAACGGAAGTGAAGTTACTGAAATAAACAATTTCATTAACTTCAAAATCAGTGAGTTCAAAATCAATTAAATTTGTAATACCCTTACTGAGGACAGAAGTCGTGAATTAATAACAGTGCAAATGAGTTGTTAGGAATACACAAGGAGTGAGACTTCCGTAAATAACTTCTGGCATTACTGTTTCCTAAATCAATAAAGATACATCATTTCTTATTTGCACACCTCTTTTTAAATCCCAAATCAAGATGTTGCATACACCTGCCCTTGGACGAGTCCCATAAATCCATCTGAAAGTGACCCAGTTTTTGCACATAAACCATGTATCCCTGTATCTAGGTCTTGTCATTGTAAGACAAAGGGACTGAGAGAAGAATATGGTCTATAAAATAAAAGGAAAACATCTCTGAAGTATTTACGAAAAGACTCAGGTTCCAAAGTGAGGGGAAGGAACGCTAGGTTGGGAGCCAGGAAACATGCTATAGGCCTCACTGTTGGAAGAGCCTGTAATAGTTACAGCTCATAGAACTTGATGGATTCATTTCTTTGATTGGCATTTTTTTGAGTGCCTACTATGTGCAGGCCCCCAGACAATTTCCACCTTAACACCGTCAATGGAAATCTATAGAACTTTTTTTTATTCTGGTATAATTAACATACAGTGTTTTATTCATTTCAGGTATATGATATAGTGATTCAGTAGTCCTATACATTACTCTGTGCTCATCCATGTAAGTGTACTCAATGGAATGCTACTCAGCCGTAAAAAAGAATGAAATCTTGCTATTTGCAACAACATGGATGGATAGAAGGTATAAGGCTAAGGGAAATAAATCCGTCAGAAAAAGGGAAATCTGTAGAACTATGATTTGCTTTTTTCCCCCTTTGAAGGCACAAGGCGGTCCAGAATAGGAGAAAATTCTCATTTAAGGGCCAGAGTCCGAGCCTAACCATGAATTTCCTAAGTTGTTGTTCATTTCAACTCTTAGGGCTCCTGAGAAGATTGAAGGGGTTGTACTCAATCATTCCTAAAATTGACTCCAGCCCTAGAAGACTCAGAATCAATAGCCCCTTGAATGCCCAAGTTCAGTTCTTTCTCCAACTATAGGAGGGTCCCACAGAGCTCACCATCTTGACATCCTGTTTCAGAAAACAAGTATCCCCAGCACCCCAGGACTGAGCCGAGAATGTTCTACCACTGACCTTTGACCTACTAATCACAAAGGATCCTTGCTTAGTAGGGCTGCTGATGGAGGACACATTTGGAAGAACAGCCACTGTCTCTTTATTGTAGCAATCAGTCAAGTGTGGCCCAGAGAGTTACCAACGTGTGTCAGGTCACATGGGGCACCCATCTCCCCTCTGCCATCACGCTGGCATAGAGCTGGCCTTGAGCTAACACATGGCCTTAAATATTACCACATCTGGTGACTACAACTCTAATTCCTCCAAACATGGCAATATCACAGAACTCTGGAATGCCTAGGGTCCCCAGGCTCCCTCCGCAACTCCCATTTAACAGAAAAGAAAATCAAAACCACAGGAAAACGTGTTGGGAGGCTTAGCTACAGGTCAAGAGCCAGACTACAGCATCCAATCCAGGCTCACTCTGCTTCCCAGTCCCCCACCCCACCTACTCACACCACAGTCATCTACCAAGTGCTCCCTGCACGCCCAGTGCTGTGCCTGGTGCTATAACCTGATTCAAGGCTAAGACACTGGGCTGAAGTCTCCAATTCTGCACACCTGAGCTGGCTGAGTGGAAACCAGTCTGAGCAAGGCCACCCCTAATGGAGGTCTCAGTGGAAACTATGAGCAGAGAAGATAATGACAACAACATAACAAGCAAAGTCTGATCCTTTCACGTCCCGGCTCATTCCTTCCAAGAGCTGAGGACCCCGTACTCTAGTTTTTAGCTTTCTCCTCTGCAAGGTAGTGCTCACGGCAGTGGGTCCAATCTCATCTTTGCCGATTCCTCTGAGGGAAGTAGTCGCAGAGGAGGGTGATATTAGCTGACGAGCTGGAATTACTTTAACTGATTCCTTGGGTATATAATGCACTTTACTAAATCAGAGATAATGAATTCCACGGAGAGCCCATGAAGGGAAGGGAAAAATAAGCACAGGGTCGAAATACACTTCATTTCAAGGGATGCAAAGGGACAGTCAGAGAAAGTTCACCTTAGAAAGAGCCTGGTCGCCTGACTGGACAAAGGAGAACACGGACCTTCATGGTCTGCCTGCCTGACAGTGGTCTCTCCTGGACTTCTTCTCTACTTAGAATTTCTTTGTCGTTTCAAAAGCTTTTTAGCTTTTGAGGGACATCCTTCAGTCTGTAGCCCGTGTGAGAAGAGAATTCCTTGCAAAAGGGAGTGAGGATGTGGTCACTGAGAAATCATTTGCCCACTGCATTCCCTGCAGTTACTTATCACCATATCACCGGCTGTCCCAGCCTCAGACACACTGAAGGGGGAATAAATGAGTGGCCTCAGGAGGAACCCTCAAAACACAGATGGGGTAACTTCAAAGTATCCACAAATTCTGTGGCTCTACTCCCTTGAGAAAGTGAAGGGCCAACTCTCCTCCACTTGAAAGCAAGTCATACTTGTAGTTTCACTTCTAATGACCAGAATGGAGCAGAATCAATGCCTTCAGGTGGGTCATCGAAAGGACAACTTCCACCTGGCTCTCCCGCTCTTGCTCTGGGAGTAGCAGCCCACGCAGAGGCCTCCTGGGGAGGATGTGGCCTCACACCAAGAGCCAACACCAACTTGCCAGCCATATGAGTGACTCCCTGGGAAGTGGATCCTCCCCCCATCCCCCGCCCCCGGTCAAACCTTCAGATGATCTCATCTCCAGGTGAGGTCATGGGCGACCCAGATCCAGAACTGCCCAGCTTGGCCATACCTCAATTCCTGGCCCATAGATATAATGAAAAATAACAAATATCTATTGTTGGTTTCAGCCACTCATCCCTTGCCTAAGATGAGTAAGTGATCAGAAGAGGTTGGGTTCAGAATATGAGAATAGAAAAGAAGAAGGGGGAAAGGAAGGAAGAAGGGTGAAGGAAAGGAAAGCAACATCTCTACCTACCCTGGCCTTCACTTAGCTCTTCTGCTGTGAATGTATGTCCCTCCACTCCACTGCCAATATGCTCTTGCCTTTCTCACAGGTTCTAGTTTTATCTCACCATTTGGATGGCTGACTTGTTAAGACAGGAGCAGGGCTCCTATTTCTTCTGTGTTGCCCATGCCTGGCAGTGCCCTGTACTGAGTGAGCAAAACCAATGGGCAAAAATAGCAGGCCAATTGTGACCCAGTATCAGAAGGAACATTCTAACAGTTCATCAAGCAAGTTGTGGTGGGGCGTGAAGCTTCAGATGGGTGCCAATTCTTAGAGATTCTAAGCAGATTCTTTGAGATGGTAGTAGACTGTTGTTATTATTATTATTACTCTAGAGGCCCCCAATGAACACACTTCCCAGCATTTATGTCTTTATGTAGCCATCTACCACATTCTATCTGAACTTGGCCATTTGACTATCTTTGTCCAATGGGATGTTAGCAAGCATGACACAGGTGGAAGCTTGATAAGTGCTAGCACACTGAGGTTTGGAATACTCCTTATAACTGAGCTACATGCTGTGAGGAAGCCCAAGCAGCCAGGTAGAAAGGCCCACATGGAGAAGAAACAAGGCCCCCAGCGAACAACCACAACAAGGCTTCAACCAGCAGGCAACACCAATTATCAGCCACGTAAGTGAAGCCATTTGGGGCCTACTAGCCATCTGACATCCCAGCTGATACCACATGAAGCAAGAGAACTACCTGGTCAGCCCACAGAATCATGAGAAATAAACCATGGTTGTTTATAGCCACCAAGTCTTGGGGTAGTAGGTTATACGGGATAAACAAAACGAAGGTCAATCCCAAATCTGGGATAGGACCATTTCTCAGCCCATGCCATGTGCTCAGCAATGACTCAGAAATGGTTCTCAGACCAGAGCTCTTCCCACCACTGACTCCCAAGTCATGGGAGTCAGTGGCTATGAAAGACCATTGCAAACTCAAAGTCTTGGAGATGTTGTTATCGGTACAGGTCTCAGGGGTTGCTATTGTGTCCCTCGCATTTCTACCTGTAATTTTTAGTTTGGGCTTGTGTTTCCTCCTATCTCTCCGTGTTTCTTGCTAAGACCCTTCACAATCCTAGTGCTCCCTCAAGCATCACTGGAAGCCAGAGAAACTGCTGGATCCTGACTTCGTACCTTTTCCATCTCAGGCTTGAGGTCCAGGCTCAAGACACAACCACACAGCCTTCAACAATTATGGAGTCTTGGTTTTCCCATCTATGGAGTCTTAAGGTCTCACAGGGTTCCTGAGAAGACCCCTACCCATCACTGATTCCTGGTAAGAGAGCGTCTGGGAAGAAGGTTTCTCCCCTTCTTTCCCTTCCCCACTTTGAGCTGCTCGTCTGTGACAAGACTCAGTCAGGCAACTCATCTGCTCCTTCACTGAAACCAGGGAACAAGGAGGTTGCAGCTGTAGATGAAATGATACTTGAACTTCTTTGGGGAATTGGGATAATGTGAGTCATCCTGGACCCTATCCCCTTTCAGGAAAAAAAAATTGTGTCCATTTTCCAGGACCCCAGAATACAAATAAGCAGTACCCTTCTTCCCCTCAGAAAATAAGACACTTTGTGTAGGACAATAGTGAGAAAGGAAGAGAGAGAGAGTTGCAATTAATAAGAAATATATTCCCAACAACCCATATTATGAATATATATGTATATTGATATCTCGGCAGGCCCCATGGAGTTACAGATGAGCTCATTAGAACGCTTATGCTTTTAGCCATGATGTTTATTGAAATCATTTTATAACCATCCAAATTGAGGTTTGTTTTCAGCTATAATATAATGCTACCTGGAATATTCTGACCTAAATTATTTATGTGCCTAAAAATAGATTCCTTTCCCCCATTACTGACGTTGTGGATATATCTCAGGATGTGGAAATTTTGGGTGAGCTCAAGGGACTCTTACAGGCTTTGCCTACATCCTCTGTGCCTGCTGAGATAGAGACTGAGCACACTGGTACAGTCAGAAGCCTATTTCGGGCCCAAAAGGTGAAGTAACCCTCTGGGACAAGCTGGGCCTAGTTAGGTGCTCCTGAATGCAGAAGGGCTGTCAGAACATAACTGGGATCTAAGTAGATAACCATCATGTCTGGGTTCAGATTCCCACACAGTGTCTCACTCTGTTAGGCCCCGAAGGAGAGGGTGTGACTACAGAAAGACAACACTAGGAAGATTGGGGGGTGATGGAGCTGTTCTGAATCCTGATTACGATGCTAGTTACTAGAATCTCTAGGTATTTAGGGGCCCCTGGGGGGTTCAGTCAGTAAAGCCGTCAACTCCTGATTTTGGCTTAGGTCATGGTCTCAGAGTTGGTGGGTTCAAGCCCTGTGTCAGGATCTGCACTGATAGCACAGAACCTAGTCAGGATTCTCTCTTTCTCTCTGTCCCAACCCTGCTGTCTCTCTCTCTCCCTCTCTCTCTCAAAATAGATAAACTTTAAGAAAATAAAATTTAAAAAGTTTTTTAAAAAGTAAAAAAAAGGAATCTATAGGTATTTAAATTTCTAAAACTGTGCCTTCTCCAAAAAGTCAATTCTATTGTATGGTCATTGTAAAATAAAAATAAATAACATTCTGTAGGTTCAGTAACTGATAATTCTACCTCCAAATGTTAACTTGAACGGGTCCGCTTGCCTCCAGCTCAGTTCCGGGCAGCATCGCCCCTGCACTCCCACGGGGGCCTCGTAAGTACTGTTACTACCTCCACGTCTGGCCAGTTGCTCCATTCTCCATGCTGTAGCCAGAGAGGTCATGTCACGGCCGAGCACACAACTTTTTTTTTTTTTAATTTTTTTTAATGTTTTATTTATTTCTAGGAGAGAGAGAGAGAGACAGCGTGAGCAGGGGAGGGTCAGAGAGAGAGGGAGTCACAGACTCTGAAACAGGCTCCAGGCTCCGAGCTGGCAGTCAGCACAGAGCCTGACGCAGGGCCCGAACCCATGACCACGAGATCACGACCTAAGCAAAAGTCGGATGCTTAACCGACTAAGCCACCCAGGCGCCCCGCGAGCACGCAACTTTCAAAGACATCCCAGGGTCTCGGGTTTAAACCCACCACTCTTGGGGCGCCTGGGTGGCTCAGTCGGTTGAGTGTCCAACTTCGGCTCATGTCATGATCTCACGGTTAGTGGGTTTGAGTTAGTGGGTTTGAGCCCCGTGTCGGGCTCTGTGCTGACAGCTAGCTCAGAGCCTGGAGCCTATTTCGGATTCTGTGTCTCCCTCTCTCTCTGACCCTCCCCTGCTCACGCTGTCTCTCTCTCTCTCTCAGAAATAAATAAAACATTAAAAAAAAAGAATTTTAAAAGAAAGAAAGAAAGAAAGAAAGAAACCCACCACTCTTTCATTTCCTGCTTGCTGGGCACGACATGACCTAGCCTCTGCTTCCTTCTCCTGTCTCATGCACCCAGAATCCCACTGGCCACCATAGTCCTTTCAATAGCCACACTCGTGCAGGGCACAAGGTCTTCATCGCATGCTGTTTCCTCCCCGTGGGATGCCCTCCATGCCTCTGGTTCCTCCCTCTCATTACCTGAGTGACTCTCTTCTGTCCTTCAGGTCTTAGCTTAAAACGTTACATATTCCTTAACCAGTCACCAAATTAACTTTACCAATATCACCTTCCCATGTTATCCTGCTCTTTGCCTGTATAGTTCTTATCCCAACCTGTAATCGGGTGACAGCAAGTTTGATGGCTGACTCTGGCCCTCTGGGCTGTACTCTTCAAACCAGGCAAGGTTGGTGCTAGTTACAACTAGCTAAAGCCAGCTCACAAGAGCTCATCACACAGCACTCAGCGAGGTCAATAGCTTGAAATCAGCCACAGTGGGAGTGTTGACACCACAGAAATTGGCAAATGCTCCGAATCAGGGCTTTTCTTTTTGGAAAGCTGGTTTAGCAGCATACCACCAGGCATCCTCTGCTGTGTTTCCTACTGCTTGACACAGAGCTGAGTACATAGACCATTCTTAGTTAAGTATTTGTTAAGTAAATGATTGTTACTGTCATTGATTCTGGTTTCTTATAGCGACCCTGTGATGAGTGGGGAAGATCCCAATCCTCATTTTACAGATGATGGATGAACGTGAAGCACAAGAAAGCTGTCCAGTTTGCCCAAAGCCACGCAGCTAGTTAGAGATACACCACCCTGGTTTAGGCTCTCTAACTCCCAGTTTGGTGCTCTTTGCATTGCCAAAATAAATGTGTGTGTATATTAGGAATGTGTAAAGTGAGGAGCCCTGGGGATTGCCAAAGCCAATTTTGAGAAAAAGAGGCATCCTTGAATACAGTTCACAAAGGTGGAGATTATTAATTATCCTGATTCTCTATTCCTCCATAGAAAGGACTCTCCAAGCTCTGCCTAAAAACCAGAGTACAATACAAGAAATGGAAACCACCGTAGACATTTCAAAAAGATATTGAATATAGTAAGTTGCTTACCAAATACTGGAAAGGCTGGAGAAACAGAAGATACAGGCATACCAGCATACCACAAGACTGTTGAGTTCAAGGCCACACTATTGTGTGCTGTGACCACTGTGACCCTGTGACCCAGAGGTGAGGAAGCCACTGCTGCTACCCCCACCATTCCTGCCATAGCTGCTTTGGGGTACCCATGAAGCTGATGACTAGATAGTGAACTGGTGCATCTAGCTCCCATAGATGTCTCTAAGCACTCACAGCTTTATTACCTTGCTTGCCACGGGCAACAGAGGTAAGAAAATGGACTCTGAATCACTTCCACCTTCCAGTTTTGCATGAGTGCATGTAATTGGCAGAACCTAATTTATTCACAGAACACTGGCCACAAAGGAGCCTTGGGAATGTAGTATAATAGCTTTCCAGCCTCTACATCTGGAAAGAAAATAATAGCAGCTGAGAGAACCAATTTGCTGTGTCTACCACAGTCCACCCCTTCAGCCCTCATCACCCAAACACACGCTTCTGCATAAATGAATCCTCTGAGCACCAACAGCAACAATGGCAGACATAAGGAACCATCTCTCATACAAATGGAAGCATCTCACCTCTCCCCATGAGAGGAAGATCCCAAGTCCTGTCATCCACTGGGCAATTTTCATTCACCCTCCTGATTCCAGCATTCCCATCCTAGTATCCCATAATTTGAGGATGAAATTGTAGAGTTAACCACCAACAAAGCATCTTAAAATAGGAAAAGAAAGAAAGAGGCCCAAAAGTAAATTGGGTGATGCATATAAATAAATATATAACAGAGCCAGAAAGAAAACATGAGAAGCTGTTATAATCCTTGTTTCTGCAACTGGTTGTAAGGTCAGAGATGGGCTTCTAACCTCTTTCCTATACTACCTATCCCATGTTCCTTTAACTTTCAGCCAATCTCAGTTGCTTTACCTGGTGATATTGCTCTGTTGACTATGTATACATACAGAATCATGTACATACACATACATATAAGAAATATGCCTGTATGTGTATGCATATATAATACACATGCCTACATATACATTTACTAGTATACATTTGTTTTCCTTTCTTTATTATGAACACATTTTAATGTATTGATCAATCTCTGGACCAAAGTATTACAAGAGCCCAAAGAATCCCCAAGTTCATAGACCCACTCTGCCCTACCCCTGTCATGTAACAGAAGTGTGATTTCCCCTGGATAACCTGGACCAATCACCCAGCCTACTGTCTGCCCAACCACCGAAAGGTTAAGAGAAGGGAAAAGCAAACTCACCCTCTCCAGGCTAGGTACGTGGGGGGTAAAGGCGGGGATTGAGGGCACCTTGGAAATAGCTCCTCTGCCTCAAAATACTTCAGGTATCACCCTCATGATACCTAAAATTCAGCCATTAGAAAATAGCTTATTTTTCAAAGACTGTTCGCAAGCTTTCCAACAGAAACAGCTTCTAAAAAGGAACTATTTTGTTGCCACACGGATTCTATGCACAAAAAATGAAAACAGCAAAATGGGCAGGTCAGAACTCAGGAGTGGCTCTACACTAACCCACAGGAGAGTAGAGAGTGCAGCTGTGTGCCCCTTGGGGGAGAAGCCCATGGGTGGAATAATAGATGTCAAGGGTATGTGAGGACAGAAGAGAAATCCTCCCTTTATTTCCCTGGAGACGGCAGCTCGGAGGCCTGGATAAAGGTGACAAGCCCAGGTGTCAGATGGCAGATTAGCTTTGTTTGAGGGATCCAGTAGGACTAATGGATTACACAGAGTGACAGTCTGCGGGTGGGGGCTGGGACCAAATACCATCTAGAGCTCTTGCTATCTTAAAAGCAGACTCCAGGGAGAAACCTGCAGCAGGAAGCCCAAACATCAGTAATGATCACGATCGTTGTTTATAGAAGGCTGGGTCCTCGGCGGGCCCCTCATGTTCACCCAGAATTTGATCAGAAACTCCAAGTCCAGTGACCTAAGACACTTCTCAAACTAGTCCTGTTAACTGGGAAGTTTATTTCCTGATGAAGATTTTCTTTGGCAGATGCAATTCACAGACATCTCTTAGCGTAGGAAAGGGGACAGTGACCCATAATTATGAATAGGGAACTTCTACCAACAGCTCAACTTTACGCCTTGGTCCCTTGCCTGAAGGTCCCATGCCAAGGGAAAGGGAGATTGTTCTGTTGGTGGGGATAAAGGGGGACCTCACGATTCCTGCAACACCTACCTCGTTGGTACCCCAGCTGGCCCAGGTTCTGCCCAACTGTCTGCCCAGCATCAGCTCCATGACTTCAGATTAGTGCCCCCCTCTCTGCATTATAATGTATAAAACCCAGCGCAGGGAATACTTAATTCCCTCCAAGGGCCCAGCTACCTCTGCATCTCCATAATTCTGTTTTATTGAAGTGGCTCCTCCCTCACTCCCTATATTCCTCCTCCTCAAAGTATATTAAACTATTCTCGGTTCCAGAAATGCAAATCTGACCCTTTAAGAAACCTAACACAGGAGAAGACCCATGCCCACATCTGTTTTGCTCCTACCTTTGGCAAAGCTAATATAAGAAACAGTCCATGGCAGCAAATTAGGCCATTACTTAATGGCCTGGAATTCCAATTAAAGGAAGGATCTTTATGAGGCTTCCTGACAGTGGGGAGGAGTGTCTGACCTAATCTTGGATCCCAGAAAGGCCACCTTCAAAGAGAAAGCAATTGCCTGTCAGATTTGCCGTGGGTGAAAGGAAGCCATAAAGTACAGGGAGACTGGGCTCGTTAAAATGGTAATGCTCCTGTCTCCACCATGAAAGCACTCCCCGGACACCTCCAGAAATGAACTTTGAAACAATCAGAGAACCAAGCATTTCCTCCCCCCATAGAATCTAACTATTGTCACTTTATGTGTTGATGCCCAATGAGGCCCATTAAATCTGGACTCATCACTCCCGAGTGTGTGGCGTACTTGCTAGACACCTACAGGAACATAAAAGACCTAGACTCTCCAGGCACCTGGGTGGCTCAGTCGGTTGAGCGGCCGACTTCAGCTCAGGTCATGATCTCATGGTTCGTGGGTTCGAGCCCCGCGAAGGGCTCTGTGCTGACAGCTAGCTCAGAGCCTGGAGCCTGCTTCTGATTCTGTGTCTCCCTCTCTCTCTGACCATCCCTTGCTCACGCTGTCTCTCTCTCTCAGAAATAAATAAAACGTTAAAAAAAATTTTTAAAAAAAGACCTAGACTTTCAACTATAGGTTACCAGAGTGGGATATCGGGGAGTGATTAACCGATCTCATTCTCCCTGACACTGTCCTATGAGTCTCTTGAAACTCCCTGAAGCACTAGCCACCTCAAGAAAACCATACCTGGGAGGTGTACCTGGGAGGGGGGAGTACGATGTGTGGTTCGGGGCGATGTATAGAGGATGGGGTGAGGACTAAAAGCATAAAACCAAGCAAGAAATATCAGACAGAGAAACTTTAACCTCTAACTTCATCATATTTCCTCCAGTTACATCTCATCTAATCAATATCCAAAGCCAGAATAGTGGTAGTTATCCTTGACTTCTTCGAACCTATCACTCATTCATTCACTCAACAAGTGTTTACTGATTCTGTGTTATGTGCCAGGCACTGTGCAAAGTACTAGGGCACAGCAGCAACCACTCTCATCTGTGCTGCACACAGATCCCATTCATCTCGTCTTAGACTGGGCTCTCTAGACTCAGATGCTTGGGTAGGAATCACAAGCAGACATCGCACTGGTGAGAACACTCAGGAGACACACCCGCTGGAAGAGAGGATGGCAGGACCGGGCAGAGAGAAGCTGACCCACAATACAGTTGCCACTGAGGCTGCAGGGGATCCTACACGGGGCTCTAGAGCTCCGACGGCCCTTCAGTGTTGTCCCAAATTGAGATCGTAGACTCACATCAGTCTGAGCGGATCCTTACAAAGGAGTGTAATCTCGAGCAAGGCAGGTCCCTGCCACTGAGGGCAGTTCCCAGAGGATGCCACTGGGAGCCACACCAGACATTCCCAGCAGCTGCACTGGCCTAGAGAGGGGAATCTGGGTGGAGCACCCCAGGACTCCCTGCAGTGTCCCCCCCCACCACCCATCCCCTGCCAAATGAGCACAGTCACTGTCAGTCTTTAGGAGATCTTGTCTCAGAGCCTTCTCTCTTCTCTCTGCCTTCACTCTGGTCCCCTCCTCTGGTGTCCTTCAAGTGTGTCACTTCAAGTGCCCTAAATACCTAACTCGTCTTTGGGATAACAGACGAGTCCCCCAGCTGGAGACTCTGGGGGGCCTTCAGACATATTGAGGTAAGGCTTCAAAATCTCAGCAAGATTTTTCCTATTTCCATTTCAATGATGTTTGTAATTTTTTTCATGTAATTATATGCTGGATCGTCTGGATTTCCATTTTAAAACCAAATACCATCCTGAAATTTTAGTGCCTGCATTTGCATTCGCTAACAACTACACAAGCTCCAGGTAATTTCCCCTAGACTAATGAGTGCAAGACCAGAGACAAACTGGATAAATGATGCCTTGGGCCAAATGCAGGTTGAAGTACTTCACATCCCTGTCCAAATTAAGGTCTCATCATGTTTAAATAGAGAAAAATTGGCATGGAGTCGTTTCTGACACACAACGCAAGTAGGTCAAACTCAAAACACTCTACCTGATAACAGTGCCATTGTCGCATGGAGAGCAGCAATTTTCTTCCCCAAAACAACTGGATCTGACACCCTGAATCAATTTTGTGTTTGATCTCTTTAGTTTGCAGTCTCATTTGAATACAATTGATCAGTCTGCTTTGGCCTCATAGTTACATAAGGGCTCTAAATATAAGAACCTAAGCTTGGTTTTATAGCTGTATGTATTTAAGTAAAATTACGACAAAATCATTTGAGGTCCACACTGGGAGATTTTGAGAATTTTTTTACCAAAAGATAAAGTTGGAGGGTGTCATAAATTACTCAAGTAGAAATCATGGACCTAAACTCCTTCACTTGGGCTCTGTAAGTCCTCATGGTCTGGTCCCAGCTTTTTTATCCGACCTCCACACTGCTCCCAGCAGACAGAAGAGGTTGCTTTGTTATATCTGCACTGACTTGGCCACTTTTGCCTTCTGGTAGGAAAAGGATCTGCATTATTTGTAAAAGAAGGAGCTAGACCTTTCTTCTACACCATCTCACTTAAAAAAAACCAAAAAAAAAAAAACAAAAAAAAAAAACTAAGGCTAGAATGAAAATGGAGAGATTGAAAATTCAAAGCCTCTTCAATGGTGCTCTACAAAGGTGGAGCCCAGAGCATACGGCCCATTTGGTTGAGCTCAGTTAAGCTGGGTTTCTAGAATGAGTCTCTTCCCCAAGGGGTGGGTTGATACCACAGTAACCCTAGAATAGAGAGAATTAGACCCAGTAGTAATCTGGAGGTTGAAATTTTAAACTGTCCAAGGATAGACAACAAAGTCAATGCAAAGTGTGTAGTTGGAAGACAGACACCCTTAATGCCAAAGGTCCTCTCAATGTCACAGTGGGAAGGGAAAAAAATGAACCAGCTAGTACATAGGACAAAAAGGAAGCTTGTTTCTGCTCAGATTCAAGGTGAAAAGGTCTCCCGTTAAGTATCAAAACTGCAGAGGCTGTGCTTTGCATAGTCTGAAAAGCTCCATTGTCATTACCTACCTTGGCTATTTCAGATTCCACATATAGGTGATATCATAGGTATTTGTCTTTCTGTCTCACGTATTTCACAATGTCCTCAGGGCTATCCATGTCACAAATGGCAGGATTCCCATCTTTCCCTTGGCTAACTAGCATTCCATGGCATGTGTGTGTGTGCGTGCACATATGTATGTGTGTATATATCACATTTTCTTTATTCTGGTGACAAGCACTTAGGTGTTCCCACATCATGGCTACTGTGATAACACTGTAATAAATATGAAAGCACAAATATCTCTTCAAAAGCCTATTTGCATTTCCTTTGGATATATACCCAGAAGTGGGATGCTGGATAATAGGCTAGTTCTACTTTTAATTTTTTGAGGAACCTCCATATAGTCTTCCAGAGTGGCTGTACTAATTTACATCCCCACTAGCAGTGCACAACTGTTCCCTTTTCCCCCACATCTTCACCAGCATTTGTTAGCTCTTGTCTTTTTTTATAATAGCAATCCTAACAGGTGTGAAACACTTTCTCGTTGTGGTTTAAATTTATGTTTCCCTGATGATTAGCGGTGTTGAGCATGTTCTCATGGTGACCATTATAGGTCTTCTTTGGGGAACTGTCTATTGGGTTCCTCTGCCCATCTTATAATTGTTTTTCCTTTATTTCCCTATTGAAGTGCATGAGTTTCTTATATATTTGGATATCAACTCCTTATCAGATATATGATTTACAAATATTTTCTTCCATTCTGTGGGTTGCGTTTCATTTTGTTGATGGTTTGTTTTGTGCAGAAAGTTGTGGGGGTTTTGTGTGTTTGTTTGTTTTAGTTTGATGCAGTCCACTTATTTATTTTTGCTTTTGTTGTTTCTGCATTTGGGGTTGCATTCAAAAATTCATGGCCAAGGCCAACGTCAAGGACCTTTTTCCCTCTGTTTTCTTCCAGGAGTTTCATGGTTTTTGGTCTTCCATTTAAGTCTTGATTCCATTTCAAGTTAATTTTTGAAAGTTAGAAAGGGGTCCAGTTGCATTCTCTTGCATGCAATTATCCAATTTTCCCAACACCATTTATTGAAGAGACTATCCTTCCTCCACTGAGCATTCTTGGCTCCATTGTGAAATGTTAGTTGACTGTAAATGCATGATCTCAATTCTTTCTCAGGATTGCTTTGGCAGTTCGGGGTCTTTTGAAGTTCCACATGAAACTTTAGGGTTGTTTTTTCTATTTCTGTGAAAAACACCATTGGAATTTTGATAGGCCTTGATTGCATTGACTCTGTAGATGACTTGGGGGTAGTGTATGCGTTTATCAACATCAATTCTTCCAGTCCATGAACACAGGATATATTTCCACTTAATTGTGTCTTACTCAGTTTCTTTGATCAAGATCACATACTTTTCGGTGCACATGCCTTTCACCTCTTTGGTCAAATTTGTTCCCAGGTATTTCATTGTTTTTGATGCTAGTGTGAATGTGAATAGGACTGTTTTCATTATTTCTTTTGTGGATGTTTTGTTGTTAGTGTATGTAGAAATGCAACTGATTTCTAATGTTGATTTTTGTATCCTACAACTTTATTAAACTTATTAATTAGTTGTAATGGTTTTTTGGTGAAATCTCTAGGATTCTTCATATATAAGTTCATAGCATCTGCAAAGACAGACAATTTTATTTCTTTCTGGAAAAAAAAAGTAGGTTTTTTTTTTTTTCTTTTTCTTGCTTGATTACTCTGGCTAGGACTTTCACCATATCTTTTTGTATGTTGAACACAAGTGGTGAGAGCGGACACCTTTGTCTGATCTTAGGGAAAAAGCTAAAAGCTCTCACCATTAAGTATGATGTTAGCTGTGGGCTTATCACATATGGTCTTTATCAGTATGTTCCATCTATACCAAATTTGGTGAGAGTTTCTATCATGAAAGTATGTTGTATTTTGCCAACTGCATCTATTGCAATGTGAGTTTTATCTTTTATCTTCCATCCTATTAATATGACATATCACATTTACTGATTTGTATATATATATGTCGAACCATCCTTGCATCCCAGGGATGAATCCCACTTGATCGTGGTGTATTATCCTTTTATTGTTCCACTGAATTTGATTTGCTGATTTTCTTGAGGATGTTTGCATCTCCAGTCATTTGGGGATTTTCTGTAATTTTCTTTTCTTGTTCAGACTTTGTCTGGTTGAGTACCAGAGTTATGATGGCCTTATAAAATGAGTTTCAGAAGGTTCCTTCCTCTTAAACTTTTTGGAAGAGTTTGAGAAGGATTAGCATTAGTTCTTTAAATGTGTAACAGAATTCACCAGTGAGACTATCTTTTCCTGAGTTTTCTTTCTTGAGAGGTTTTTTTTTTTAATTGAAAACTAAATCTCCTTACTAATTATTGGTATGTTCAAATATTCTATTTCTTCATTATTCAGTCATGGTAGGTTGTATGCTTCTAGAAACATATCCATTTTTTCTAGGTTGTCCAATTTGGTGATATATAATTGTTCATAATGATCTCTTAAGATCCTTTGTCCCTCTAGGATATCAGTGGTAATGTTTCTCTTTTCACTTACAATACTATTTATTTGGGTCTTTCTTTTTTTTCTTGGTTAGTCTAGCTAAAGGTTTGTCAATTTTGTTCATCTTTTTAAAGAACCAATGATTAGTTTTGTTCTTTTCTATTGTTTTCTTATTCTCTATTTCTTTTTTAAAATATTTTTTAATGTTTTATTTATTTCTGAGAGAGAGAGAGAGACAGCATGGGCAGGGGAGGGTCAGAGAGAGAGGGAGACACAGAATCTGAAACAGGCTCCAGGCTCTGAGCTGTCAGCACAGAGCCCGACGCGGAGCTCGAACCCACGAACTGTGAGATCATGACCTGAGCCAAAGTTGGATGCTTAACCCCTGAGCCACTCAGGCGCCCCTTTATTCTCTATTTCACTGGCTTCTCCTCTCATCTATTATTTCCTTCATCTGCTAGCTTTAGGTTTTATTATTCTTTTTCTAGTCCTTGAATATAAAGTGAAGGTGTTTACCCGAAATCTTTCTCTTTTGCTAATGTAGATGTTTATTGCTATAAACTTCCAACTTAGAACTACCTATTAGTTACTTTAGACTCCCTTTTCACTACCAAAATTATCTCTGCTTAGATGATAAATTACGTAGTCATCTTAATTATAAGAGATGAAGAAGGATAGTATATATCAAAAGAACATTTCACAAGGGAAACTTAACCCCAAAACAGTATGTGTCTAAAAACATAACCTCAAAATATATAAATAAAACAATTATGAGGAAAATTAGATAAATGTAGCCAGGTAGAAGACTTTCATAAGTCTCTCTTGGTAATTTATAGATTAAGCAAACTGAAAACTAACAAAGATGAATAAGGTATAAACTAAATAATCGGCCAATCTGATATAATATACATATACAGAATTTTACATCCAATAATTATAGGATAGATGTGCATTTGAAACACACACAGAACACTTATTTTTTAAAAATCTATGACAACTAAGTTATAAAGCAAACCTTAACAAGTACCAATCACTATCTTAAAAAATGGTTTCTAACAACAGGATAATAAAATTAGAAAACATAGGGGCACCTGGGTGGCTCAGTCAGTTAAGCATCCGACTTCAGCTCAGATCATGATCTCATGGTCTGTGAGTTCAAGTCCCACATCAGGCTTTGTGCTGACAGCTCTGTGCTGACAGCTCAGAGCCTGGTGCCTGCTTCAGATTCTGTGTCTCCCTCTCTCTCTGCCCCACTGCCACTTTCTCTCCCTCCCTCCCTCCCTCTCTCTCTTTCTCTCTCTCTCAAAAATGAATAAACATTTAAAAAAATTTTTAATTAGAAAACATAAACCAAAGATGGAAAAGGCTTCTGGAAGTTTGAAAACAAGCTAGTGATAAAAGAACTCAATGAAAATTATGAAATATTTAGAGATGAACAACAATGAAAATATTGCATATCCAAATTAATGGTTTGAAACTAAAGCAACAGGTAGGGATAAATTTCTAGCCGTGAATGCATCTTTTCAAAAGACAGTTACCATCACTCACATCGAAGTTACACTTATATATAGTTCCATTGCATATTACAGAATCCATCCACATTTTCAAATTTGCTTATGTGCCTTTCCCATTAAAGTATAAAGAGCTTGAGATCCAAAATTTTTCTTTTATATTTGTTTTCCAATACATAATAGTTGCTAACACATGGTTGACACTCCATTTGTATCTGTTACTTAAATAATAATATTCAAAGGAAAAATAGATACTCTAAAAGACAACAAACTCTAGCAAATAATCCTGGATAATAAGTATATCATCAATATGCAGGAAAATCCCCAAAGAAGCAGTACCATTCCATTGATCTAACCAGACTCAATGTGCAGGCAGAAGGCAACTTTCTTTTTTCCCCCAGTCTTCCCTTAAAGACAGTTAATGGAGAGTTGTCTCTATAATAGGGTGAAAAGGATGCCAAGTGGTTGACTGAGGCTCAAAAACAACTCCTTCTGACTTGGGGTCTTGGGGTTTGTTTATGGATTTCAAGAAAATTTCCCCATGGGGACACTTGATTGTACTTCCCTTAGTGCAGGCAATGGCCCTTCTGCTCCTGGTTGCCTGCAACTTCTTCCTCATCCCCTGGAAACCAGTCTGCCTATACCTTACCTATGGTTCCATAGCTCACATATAAACCCATTCACTCTCTTGAGTGAAATCCAAAATTTCACTCCCAAGTCAAGGCACCTTTGATTACCACTGACATTGGTGGAAAGGTCACTAGTTCCCAATACCACCGTCTTTCTTCACTCCCATGTCAGGTAGGCTGGTCCACCAACTTCCCTTCTAGGGACCTTTGAGGCAGGAGTCAGCCGCCAGTTCATGGGGTCCCTGATCTCCAGAGAATGCACAGCAAGGTTCCAAGGGGTTTCCTTAAATGGCTTCCCACTAGACGTAACTATCTTCTCCCTTTCCCCCAGGGATATGTAGAAAATACCAGAGCATTCCATTGCCTTTCTTCAAAGACAGTCTCTCGCTCAGCCTTTTCAAACTTATGTTTTATTCTTAAACTGAGGGCTGATCAAGGGTAACAATGCTGGTTCCCAATTACCTCTTCACAACCCTGCATAGGTGGTCTAGCACCTCATTTTAGAAAGTAGGTGTAACACCTCAATTTTGTGATTAGATTTTCGCAGGCTCTACTGAAACCAAGATAGAAAGAGTCCTATTTTAACGTCCTGTTAACAGAAGTGTAAATTCTACAAAACCTGCGTGTAAATTGAGTAACAGAAGGCTGTCCTCTATAATTAAATAGCAGATGATTTTAGAAGGCTTAAGATTCCTCTCTCTAGCTCAAGATGAGAATTCTGTTTTGAGGACGCCATAAGACCCTGCCATCAACAGTCAACATAAGGACTCCATCAGATCATCTGGAAAGTAAAAATTGTGCTCGAATGATGGTGGGGTGATGGAAGGAAAGGGAATCATCTGAGCAGAAGGTAATTTCCTGCTGGGCTGGGAAAGAGGCGATGGGTATGAGAGTTCAACATACAAACTGCACTTCTACACACAAAGTGCCTTCTAATGATGCACAAAACCGAGTAGAAAGGGATTTATGGCTGAATTTGGGATAACAGAAAGCAAAATAGGCTTGGAGAAGTATGTGCAAAATTGTCCTAAAGAAATGAGTCTGAACAACAGATGTTCCTTTACACAGTAAATAAAAGGAAGAAATTGAACTTTATGTGATCTCTGACACACAACTACACCCACTGGGATAAACAAGACCCCTGGCTCCTCTGGAATGGTCAGCTGAGCTTCAAACATGCTCATTAATGCAACTTTTCACAGTTCCTAGGGGGCATTCAAGTTTGGGTGTTGGGGCCGGGAGTGGTGGGGGGGGAGACAAATTTCTATGTTTGTCAGGGTCTGACTCTCAGAGCTTTGCAACAGGATCCAAGGACATTTACCTTTATTTGTCTTGTTTCTAATTGCCGTTTTGGTCTGTTAATGTTATAAGGAGCTATTTGTTTTCAGTAGATGATCCTGCTGTTCCCCATTTCTTTGTGATTCTAAGAGACAAGAGTCTTATTAAATTTGAATGTGGGCCTTTTAGTAAAGACTCAAATGAGCTAGAAGGATTCGGAGAGCTGCAGCCCAATTCCCATCAGTATGTAATCATGTCACCACATCATCATTTTAGAAGTCACAAGGCAAATGGTAGAACATCTGATTGCAAAGTATTTCCTGAAAAGAGGGCCATGGTTCAAACAGAGGCCATCTCCGCGTGTGTTTCTAAGATGGCAGCAGCAAGAAAAGAGAAGCTGTAGAGTCCTACACTGGCTCTGGAAAGATGTGCCTGGAAGTGCCAATGTGCCCTCACACTTCGTTGGCCAAATAAAGTCATATGGCTATGCCAGCCTCAACGGGAGTGGGCGAGGTCAGTTTTACCATGTGCCTTTCTGCATGGGTCCTCTGCAATGATGGGAATGCTGAGTTTCATATCATGACTCCCACCTGTGGTAGTGAATGCTGCTGGCAGAAGGGCTCAGAGCCTCTTCTGGCCTTGGTCCGACAAGGCCTCCTTACCTGAAGTTCTCCATTCATTTTCCTAAGCCTAATTCAAATCCGCTCACCAAAACATCTTCCTTGCTACCTTCAACCCAAAGTGATTTCTCAAGCCTCTAAACTGCTGCCCAGTGTACATGCTGTGAGCACTTATATCAGACAGTCTCTGCAGACTACCTCATTTTGGTGATTGTCCCCTTGCCCAATTAGGCTTCTTTAGGGCTGGATGTCTTCATATGCCTGAGAAAGCCATCCAGGGAAAAGAGGCAGTGAATTGCAGTATTGGGGATGCCTGGGCAGAGCTGCTTGGAAATACTCTATTTACCTTTAATGCAGACACCCATAAGTTTTAAGTTTCAATCAAGTATATCATGTACAGAACTAACAGTCACCAAGACCAGAGAGGTTGAATTGTCGCAAGCACATATTCAAGGTGAACTTCGGGACCACATGGGATAAACTATGGCCCCTTCACTCTGAGAATCAATAACTCCCTCCCAGGTCTCTGAATCAGCTTCCCACAGACCTGGTGAAGTCGGGTTTCCTAAAGCAGAGAACAAGACAGCGATTTGTGTCCAAGTGATTTACTGAAGAAGTGCTCTCAGAAGACATCTATAAGGGAGAAAGAGACCGGGATGGAGAGGAGGAAGAAACTAAGCAAGAATGAGGCTTTCAAGCGAAGTCCAGCCTTCTTTCAGTCCCACAGAGAGGTCTGGAACATACGTGTACCTCGCGGGCTGTCCTCCCTTAGGAAGAAAGAGGTTTTGTAAATGCCCTCCCACCAAAACCCATTACTACGGTTGTCCCGCTGTGCAGAAGAAGGGGTAGAATTCCAAGGGATCCCCAGGTGAGGCTCCAGCCATCCAAGAGCCATCCCCAATTAGCAGCAGGACGCACAGAAGCCGGTGATGAACAAATCAAACTGGAGAGGACCCCATTGTTGTCTATGGTGTTTTAAAATCCAGCCTGCACACAGAGAGACCGTGACATTATCCTTCACCGCCACAGGTATGCCAGGAGGAGCAGGTGACCTAGCTGTGGCTGAGAATGCGTACAACAGCGTCACTCTCAAGGAGTGTGTTCATTATCAAGAGAGCCACTGATTTGAAATCGCTGTGTTACATCATTTCTCCTCTCTGCTCTTCTTCACACCCAGATACCTGCACCTAGGTGAGGCCATTCTGACCTTGATAGTCCAGCCTGACTGCGAAGATGACAGCAGAGGGCTTGAGATGGGAAATTTGGTGAAAAGTGGGATGAGTTTTGCCTTTGGGTGGCCACAAAGGATTAGTTTCCATCTCAGGGCTGTGCTGAGGGATGATATTTTGAGAAAATGCCTTGAATTGATACCTCCAATGGCTTCTTTCGAAGGGATGATTTATACATCGCAAGACAAAGAGGATTTATATTAAAGAAAATGGATCCCTTTTCTGAACTGTTTTGAGGAAGATGGATAGCTTCGTGTAAACTGCAGTTGCGTGTCTGTGAGCAGTGTTTCCAGAAAATTTCTAAGGCAATGCTGCCTCTGGGGCTCACTACATTGTCCTTGCCACCACTGACACCGTGTGTGTGTGTGTGTGTGTGTGTGTGTGTGTGTGTGTAAGAGAGGCCACAGAAACAATTACCTGAGGACTGCCCTCTACTAGGCAGTCTTCCAGAGAAAAATTCATATTATCCAAACTGCACATGAATAGAAGTTGATGATAATGATGAAAAAAATCTAACTTATTGAATAGTAGTAGTTTTGTTGTTGTTACAGATTTGCCCCCCAAATTCCTCCTGCAAGAGTCCTGCTCTCGTCTACTAAAAATCTCCTCCTAAGGGCCATTCTGCATATTTTAAGCAGCTCTGATGGATTCCCACGTGCTTTTTATACCAGCTTTCATGTACATGTAATAGAGAAGCACCCGGCAGAACCTAAGATTTGTCAAACTGTGAGTAAGGTAAAGGCTTATCATTGCTTATAGGGCCTCAGATCCCTGACCACTGGGGTGGCTGGGAGTATCATGGAAGAGACAAATGAGATCACAGTCAGTGACAAAATTTCTCTGAGAAATAAGAACAACTTCCATCGAGCAATCTAGAAAGGGGTCTGAGGGGTCCTGAGGAGTCTACAGCACCAGGCTTCAGAAACCAAGAACTGCAACCCCCTTTCATCAAGAAGCCAACTACTGAACCCTCAATTTCATTTAACCCTTACAGTGACGTGCATCATGTTATTTATTTATCCCGATAAGCTAGGTCAGGAGAAAAAACGCTCTGGTTTGTAGTGTTTGCTGACTTCTGCGGTGTAAATACTCTCCCTGTGGCCAATTACAAGCTACCAGTGTGATGTCGTCAACCAAAGAGAAGAGAGGCATGTGGCCAGCTCTCACAAATGAACGCTGGTTCTAAATGTGCCTAATGAGAGTCATGACAAGACAGAAGGTGGGACTGACGATCTTCCAATGTGTGAAGACATCTGCTCCTGCCTATATATATCTTCCACCTGCAGATATATGATCACCAAAAGGAAGTCACTTGCCCTGTGTGCAGAAAAGTTGTATCAATATAGGTGTGAGGTTTTGTCATACACTAAACCCACCTTTGCCCGACAAAGGAAAAAACTCACTGAGACCTGGGGCTACGTGCTATTCAATTCTGTGAAACCCACATGCCTACTACCATGTTTTGCCATTGGTGGTCACCCATCAATAGTCCCTGAGGGAATGGTTTAGTGACCCTTTGTTCTGAATGCCTAACAAAACCTGATCACCCAAATCCAGGCTTCTCAGACCAGATGATTTTTTTTCCCTGAAGTTATATAAGAAGTTAGAGACCTTGAAATTTGGAAGGCACAATAAATTGTTAAACTCCATTGAACATAGGCCTCTATCCAGTAGTCAAGCTTTTCCACAGTCCCTCTAATAAGGGCTTACCCAGTCTCTAAGTGAATATATCCAATGACAAGGAATTCGCCAGCTAAAATCTTTGCAACTCTCTAGTCAGAGCTACACACTGTAGCTTAATGTAATGAACTGCAATGTGCTAAGAGCCCAAATGATGAAGGTGCAATCACCAATGACACCTATGAGAACAAATCTCTTTCAGTATGCTTTTGTAGGCTCATTCCTTCCAACGTTCTTAACAACATCCCTGCCACTCATACTGCGAGGTGAACATTTATGTTGACATGGATTGAAGGGAGTGGAGAATTAACTGCAAAAAAATCATGAGGTGCCCTGGGTAAATGTGTGTTTCCTGATACACAAGTATCAGTTGATTTTCTATAAGCTAACAACAACCCAAGAAGAAAATTAATAAGACAACTTCATTTGTAATAGCATCAAAAAGAATGATACTTAGAAATAAATTTAATAAAGAAGCCAAAAGACTGGTGCACTAGAAATATAAAACGTTGCTGAAAGAAATTAAAGACATAAATAAATGGGAAAAAAATCCCATGTTCATGATATAGAAGATTGAATGTTAAGATGTCAATACTACCCAGAGCAATTGACAGATTTGATGCAATCCCTATCAAATCCCAATGACACAGCAAACCCCATCCTAAAATCCATATGGACTCTCAAGGAAACCTAAATAGCCAAAACAATCTTGAAGAAGATTGGCAGAATAAATAAACTCTAGAGATGTGCTGTATGACATTGTACCTAGAGTCAGCAATATATTGGACACTTAATTTGTTAAAAGGGTAGGTCTCATGTTCAATGTTCTTTCCACAATAAAGGAAGAAGAGGAAGAGAAGGAAGAGGAGGGGGGTAGGGGGCAGGGGAAGAGGAGAAAACAACAGAGTTGGAGGTCTCATACTTCCTAATTTCAAAACTTACTACAAAGCCATAATAGTACAAGCAATGTGGTCCTGGCATAAAAACAGACACAAAGACCAATGGAATAGAAGAGAGAGCCCAGAAATAAACCTCACATAGATGTTCGAATGACTTTTGACAAAAGCGACAGGATCATTTGGTGAGGAAAGAGCAGTCTTCTCAACAAAGAGTTCTGAGAACACTAGATGTCCATATACAAAAGAATTAAATTAAACCCTTACCTTATACTATATATAAGTGAATTTAAAATGGGTCCAAGACCCAAAAGTAAACACTAAAACTATGAACCTTTTAGAACAAAACATCCAGGAAAATCTTCATGGAATTGGATTTGGCAATGATTTATTGCATATGAAACCAAAAGCACAGGCATCAAAGAAAAAATAAGTAAATTGGCCTTCATGAAAATGAAAAATATTTATGCATTAAAGGGCACAAAGTGAACATGCAAGTCGCTGAATGGGAGAAAATGATGTCAAATAATATATATAATAAGGGATTACTATCCAGAATATATAAAAATCTTCTACAACAAACAATTTTAAAAACGGGCACACGGCGGTGCCTGGGTGGCTCAGTTGGTTAAAGCATCAGAGTCTTGATCTCAGCTTAGGTTGTAATCTGACAGTGTGTGAGACAGAGTCCTGCATCAGTCTTTGTGCTGACAGCACAGAGCCTGCTTAGAATTCTCTCTCTCCCCCTTTCTCTGACCCTCCCCTGTTTGCGTGTTCTCAAAATAAATAAATAAACTTATGGAGCACCTGGGTGGCTCAGTTGCTTGGGCGTCCGACTTTGGCTCAGGTCATGATCTCACAGTTAGCAGATTCGAGCCCCGCATCAGGATCTGCGCTGACGGCTCAGAGCTCAAAGCCTACTTCGGATTCTGTGTCTCCCTCTCTTTCTGCTCCTCCCCTGCTTGCATTCTGTCTCTCTCTCTCTCTCTCTCTAAGATAAATAAACGTTAAAATAATAATAATAAATAAAAAAACTTTAGGGGCGCCTGGGTGGCTTAGTCGGTTAAGCGTCCGACTTTCGCTTGGGTCATGATCTCGCGGTTCGTGGGTTCGAGCCCCGCGTTGGGCTCTGTGCTGCCAGCTCAGAGCCTGGAACCTGTTTCAGAGTCTGTCACTCCCTCTCTGTGACCCTCCCCTGCTCACGCTGTCTCTCTCTCTCCTAGAAATAAATAAAACATTAAAAAAAATAATAAAAAAAACTTTAAAAAAGGGCATAGGACTCGAAATAGATATTTCTCCAAGGAAGATACACAGAAGGCCAGTAAGCATGTGAAAAAATGCTCAACATAACTAATTATTAGGGAAATGTAAACCAAATCCATTATGAGATACTATTTCATATCATTTAGGATGGCTTTTATAAAAATAAATAAATTTTAAAAACAAAAAAAAGTAAGTGCTGATGAGGATGTAGAGAGATTGAAACCATGGTACATTGCCAGTATAGCCACAGTGGAAAGCAGTATGACAATTTCTCGAAAAATTTAACACAGAGTTATCATATGATCCAGCAATTCAACTTCAGAGTGTATCCTCCCCCCCACCCCAAAACAAGAAAAACAAAAACAAGAAAAAAAACTGAAAACAGACACTTGACAAATATATGTATACCAATATTCATAGCAGCATTACTCACAATAGCCAAAAGATGAGAATACCTGGGAATAACCTAAATGTCCAACAGTGAATTAATAGATAAACAAAATGGGGTGTGTACCTACAATGAAATAATAATTCAGCCTTCAAAAGGAAGGACATTCTGACTCCTGCTGCACCATGGATGACCCTTGACGACAGGATGCTCGGTGAAATACACCAGTCACAAAAAGGCAACTACTTGAGGTCCCCAGAGCAGTCAAATTCATAGACACAGAAAGTGGAGGGGTAGGAACAGGGGCTGGAGGGAGAGCAGATGGGGCGTTCGTGTTTTAATGGTGACACAGTTTCCCTTTGGGATGACGAAAAAGCTCTGGAAATGAAGAGTTGTACAACAATATGAATGTACCCTATGCCACTGCCTTCTGCATTTACAAGGTTTAAAATAGTCCATTTGATGCCGTGTATATTTTACAACAGTAAAAAATAATGATTAAAAAAAAAGTGTGGTTTTTGTAGCTGAGCTTGAACCATCCCAAGGCTCATCTCCTTAACAGCCAAAAGCATCCTAAAGTGAATAGGCTTCCCTAAGATTCTGTAAGCACCAATCACACATTAAGTACTCAAACAAGGTTACTTCTCTCCCCCAGAGGGATCCTCTCTCTTGTTCTACTTTGGGGTAGAGAACAGGACAACAGCGAACTCATCGATGTCTGTCACCCCTACTTATATCAAAATTCAGTGATACTCTATCAAAGTTACTTTTGAAATTATATCACCATTTTGTTTCAAAACTGCAGTCTGAGCTCTAAATATGCCAAGACCTCCATGAATCCCTTTCTGGGCATTCTTAGTAAACACTAAGAAACTTGGAATGTAGCCCAAAAGAAGAGAATGAGGATGCATTGCCACACCATCACAGGAGCAAAGTTAAAAGACGAGGGCATCTTACGGAACAGCTCTTTTAGGCAGAAAACAATCCACTTGGGGTTAAACCCAAAAGCCAGTACTTTTAGTTTGAAATCATCCCAAAGAAATGTTTTTAGCTTGTTCTTTTTTAATACCATGGTCCTTTATTATACCCAACCTATGTTGGAATAGCCACCTGCAAGCCTGCTCACAGCAACTCTACAAAATCTAGCCTAACTAAAGTAACTGTTTAAAAGAGAAATCCGGGGTGCCTGGGTGGCTCAGCCGGTTGGGCGGCCGACTTCGGCTCAGGTCATGATCTCACGGTTCATGGGTTCGAGCCCCGTGTTGGGCTCTGTGCTGACAGCTCAGAGCCTGGGGCCTGTTTCAGATTCTGTGTCTCCCTCTCTCTCTGACCCTTCCCTGCTCACGTTGTCTCTCTCTCTCTCTCAGAAATAAATAAAATGTTAAAAAAAATTTTTAATAACTAAAAAAATAAAAGAGAAATCCAATCCAACCTAGTGTCAAATACTTTGCTAAAATATTCTGTTCAATTAACTTGGCTTTTCTTCACCTCTCTCTCATGAGTTACCACAATTCGAAATCTATTCAGTGTATTTTTCCTTTGATCCACTAATTGTGTGCTTCCAGCAGTGAGAGGCTGGTGGGGGTATTTTGGCTGGATTCTTTGTTTGTAGACCTGACTCCTCTTTGCTAATGATTCTGTGGTCTTCCACGTGACTGCAGATTTCCCTTCCCCTGGCATTTGTTCCATTATTTTATAAGGGAATTAAAGTCTATTCCAATAGCTAGTCATTCTCAGTGTTCAGTATCTTCCCCAGTTTTCAAAAATTGTCATTATATCTGAGATGATGGCAGAGCTGACAACTCAGACCCAGACTGATCAGAAGCTGACACTGATCAGAAATGAACTCGGTGCCCCACATCCATACCTCCTTTGCCATATCCACAGAACTCTGGACACAATATTGTGTTGGGTTTTTTTGTTGTTGTTGCTTTATTTGATTGTTTTCTGTTTATTGTTCTTAAAGGAAAGAACAAATTCCTTATGGTACAAATTCCTTTTTTGTTTGTCTTCACACAGTCTAACAGGATAAAGTTTAGTGTTTAGACATTCTAATACACTCGTTTATCTCAAGTCTTCCTTTTTTTTTTTTTTTGTTTTTTTAAGTAGGCTCCACACCCAGCAGGGAGCCTGATGTGGGACTTGAACTCATGACCCTGAGATCAAGACCTGAGTGGAAATCAAGAGTTGGATGGTTAACTAAATGAGCCACCCAGGCACTCCTTCATGTTTTCCATTTTAATGTTTTTATTCTTTAATTTTCTTTTGAAAAGTGATAGGACAAAAAAGTTACCAGAATTCTGGTTTTATAAACTATGGAATTGGAGTGACCTGGGTTCAAATCTCAGCTTTACCACGTACTAGCTGAATAACCTCTGGTAACTTACTTGACATCCCTGGGGTACCTGCATGGCTCAGTCTGTTAAGCATCCGACTCTTGATTTTGGTGCATGTCATGATCTCACGGTTCATGGGTTCAAGCCCCACATCAGGCTCTGTAGTAGAAGCACAGAGCCTGCTTGCAATTCTGTCTACCTCTTTCTCTGCCCCTCCCCTATGTGCTTGCTCAAAATAAACATTTTCTTTAAAAAGCTACCTGACATCTCAAAGCATTGATCTCACCCAGAACACAGAGATACTACCATCAACCCTTGAGGGTTGTGTGAGGTTAAAGGAGCTAGCCAATGTAAAAACCCTGATGACATTGGTACTTAACACTTACCCCTTAATCCAAGTCTGTCTTGCCCTTCAACTGCACACACTTCCACTTTATCCCCAAATCCACACACCAAGGCAGCAAAGAATCCTTCTAGAAACCTCTGTGAAGCCACCATCTCTCCAGTCTGTCTGCACCCCAAACAACACGTCAATGAGACCTGAAAAGTCTGCAAAATACCAGAAATTTCTCAGTGGCCGCATCAGTCACAGACCATGGCCACAACCTAGAACTGTAAGAAAAGATGGCCCCAGGATTTCCCTACCCCAGACTCTTGCCCCACCTCTCAATTTTTTCGTTCCCTAATCTATTCATCTAGGTACTAGAGCCATCAGTGTCACATCACTCTACAAACAGTGAATCCTACTGGGGCACCTGGGTGGCTCAGTCAGTTAAGTGTCCAACGTTTGCTCAGGTAATGATCTTGTGGTTCGGGAGTTCAAGCCCCGCATCAGGCTCTGTGCGACAGCTCAGAACCTGGAGCCTGCTTCGAAATCTGTGTGTGTCTCTCTCTCCCTCTCTCTGCCCCTCTCCCACTTGCACTCTCGCTCTCTCTCAAAACTAAATAATCATTTAAAAAAAATTTTAAATAGTGAATCCTACTTGTCTGAGTCTTGTTTTTGTTTTGTTTTTTCAATGAAATTCAGAGCCTGGATTCTTTATTAAAAATACTTTTTGCTGGAGGAGGGGGTAAGATGGCGGAGAAGTAAGGAGCTCCGTACTTGCACTTGCGCCCATACATCACACAGAAAAGATCTGAAGCCATTGGAAACCTTACAAAACCTGAGAGATTGGGAGAAAAAGGACGCAGAATCCACTGAGAG